>NW_015506258.1:238663-276618 GCF_001515645.1 Sinocyclocheilus grahami | reverse complement strand
AAAATTTTCTTAGTGATAAAAATCTACCTCAGCTTATGCTTAAAACTATAGGGAGCCCTTTTACATTATAAGGTTACAATTAGGCCTAACAACTTAACCCAAACTTAAATTTAATTGCTATTTATTTTTAAATAGATGATCAACACTCAACTTAAAAAAATAAATCAATAAATAAAATAAAATAAATTGTATGCAAACATGTAAATTGCACATAATGCAGTTCTTAAATTAACTTATAAATAATACAATTTCTAAGCTATTTGTTAAAATATATTCAATTACACAATGGCTGTCATAGCATGTTTCATAACAGATTAATTTAAACATACTGTACATTAAGTAATTAAGACTAACAGGTTTAGTCAAATATAATGAGTATATGGTGTAATATTTCGTACAAAATGCTCCTCTCCAGACTTCATTTCTCTAGTGAACTAACGAGTTCTGGACACTGATGACTTGCTGAGGTCTACGTGACATTTTATTTCCACGCTGTATTGTTGATGTCTTTCCGCGGTTGAAACACTGATTGAGCAATTACATGAGACATGAGATGTTCAGTCATGTTTATTCGTGTTAAAAGTAGTAGTACAGAGGAAGGAATGATCGCGTTCACTCGTGCTCCGCTCTGCACAAATCAGCGGTGCGTCACGGCTCAGACACGGGAACCGTAGCTGATCGCGGCCGCTCTAGTCAGTGCTTGTGTTGGGATTATACCAGCATGTTTCTGAACCGTCCCAGAAGCTGCTCTCTAAGGCGTTTATACAGCGATCGGTCATGCCACATAAAAGACGGTCAAAACGCCATTTATTATTTGAATTTCCTGAGAAGAAAAAAAAATAAAAACTGTATTCGTGCGGTACACATGCGTACCGAACCGAAAGACCCGTACCGAAACGGTTCGGTACGAATACGTGTACCGTTACACCCCTAGTGAACACCCATTATTACAGGAGTTAATAGGGCTGGGACAATAAATCGATGCTTCGCGATTCGTGGATCGATTCTGAGATTTTCGGAATGCATCGTGATTCTCTCTCGAATCGATTCTGAGCTTAGTTTTTAACTGCAGATGGCGCTTTTGGCTAGTTTTTAACCGCACGCTCAAATGCTCACGAAGAAGAGCGCTTGTGCATTCGGCTGAGTAATGTAAGTGGTTAAATGTACTTGCACACCGGCTTTTATGCTTTTATGATGCAAGATTAATGTAAACACAGCCCACTGTGAACATCCTTGTAATTCGCTTCAACTTTTTCGAACTTTATAAATGATTATTTGAGGTTCAAAAGGTGCGTGTGTAAGGAACTGGAAGCAAGCAGAATATGGCTATTTCTAAAGCACGCAGTGCCATCTGCTGTTAAAAACTAAGCTCAGAATCGATTCAAGAGAGAATCGCGATACCTTCGAAAAATCTCAGAATCGATGCAGAATAATTTCTCGATTCGCGATGCATCGATTTATTGTCCCAGCCCTAGGAGTTAACACAAGGTTTTAGTGCAAAAGCAAACGTTGTGATTATATCTTCATTGTCTATATTCTCTAGTTTGTCTTTCAGTGTAGTAAAAGCTGTGTTCAGCAGTGGTCGGTACAAGCACTCGGTGAAATGGGTGGCATGTCAGATTTCACAAAAGGACAAATCATGGAAGCCTATTAATGAGTACGACTATATGTTACCATAAAGAGGTAAGTTCACCCAAAAATGTTAATTCTGCCTTAATTTACTCATGTTCAAGTTATTTCAAAGCTGTATGAGTTTCTTTCTACTGTGGAATACAGAAAAATATATATTTAGAAGAATGTTGGTGACCACAGAGCTGACCGTTGTCACTGACTTCCATTGTTTGAAAAAAAAAAAATGCTATGAATGTCAATGTCTACCATCAACTGTTTAGTTACCCACTTTCTACATTAACTGTGAATTTTGATTTTTGCCCAAACTTAAGTCTTATGTCAGTGTAAACAAAGCATGGCAAGAGTTCATCAGCGAAGAAGAAAAGTGGGTGAAAACTAAAAGTGAACGATCGGGATCGTTGAACACTGAGAGGGATTGTGTTGAAACAAAACAGAACTACTGCTGCAAATTGACTGCAAACTTCAATATTCACCTTGAAGCGCCTGTTTCCACAAAAACCCACCACAGAGAACTTCACAAAGCCAACATCCATGAAAGAGCCTCAACTACTAAAACTTTCATCACAGACGCCAATGCTAAAATGTGAAAAATATGGAGTCATGATTATAAAGCCTGGACTGCTGGAGCACCAAGATCAACTTCAACACCTGCCCTAGCCAGACAAATCACCTGACTTTAATATTATCAAACCACTTTTAGAGAGAAGAATGAGAAACTGATTCTCTCCTCCAAAAGAAACTGGCAGATGTTTTATTGGCAGCATTCTACTGGAGACTATTCAAGTTGTAGGAATCTATTCTAAGTAGGGCTGTCGCGATTCGTCGATTTTATTCGACTATTCGATTTTTTTAAATCCTTGACTTCATTTTGCTGGCGTCGACTAACTGGCAAAATACCGGAAGTGGCGCATTTCACGGACGAGAATCCATAAAACACATTTAGACTGTTTCCCAAGGCTGCATGATATATTAAACCCATTTAAAAATCATAATTAAGCATAATTGTGAATTCACAAATGCTACGATTTAATTAAATAATTATATATGATGCAGTTCTAATACAGTATATGCTCTTTAATTATTTACATGCGTGTAGGTTAAGTACGTGCGTCACACAGGAATTGTTATCATTTACATGTGTAGAGCGTCTCAAACTCCATCTCTGCATGTTGTTGTGAGTTCGGGTTTATTATAACGTTCATCTGGGAACGCAACGTGCGCCATTTCATCAGATTTGTAAGGTAGATCATTTATAAATCTACGCAAACTCAGGAGAATACATCGCGGTTTCAAAATAAAAGCTCAAACCCTCACTCTGAGTTTACACGTTTTGATGTCCACATATTCTTTTAATTACAGTGGCTATAGCATTTCTGTCCTAAAGAAATGGTCAAATATTAAAGATTAAGTTGACATTTGAATTAAATGGTGCTTGGTCAATATTAAAGAAGTATTAGATCGCACAGCAATGTGTAAAAATAATCATCAGGCCGTTGGCGCCCTCTGCAGGCCTTTGTTGTAATGTGTGATGTACATTAGCTCTATTGTTTATAATACATTATGTATTTTAACTGTTTTGTTCAATAAAACCATATGATTTCTTGCTTTTGATACTTTATTTGAACTAATTATTATTGCCTCATTGCTATTATATACAGTATGTATTTTAAGTCATTTTAAAGGCTATTGTTCACTTACATCTATTTGTATTACCGCAAAAAAATGTATTATAATTATAGGGCCCTATGAAATCCGTTTTTTATTTTCCTAATTCATTTTTTTTCCATTTTCATTTTTCTATAGTCTGTTTTAATGGTTAAATTAAATTGTATTAATCAAAAAGCCTGTCTAATTAATTGAGTTTTACACTTTTTTCTTTACCAAATTCTGTTTTCCATTATTTTCTGGATTCCATTTGAATGGTTCCATTAAATTGTAATAATCAAAAGCATCTCCAATTAATTGATTGTATAATTTTTTTTTTTTAAGTTTTTTTTGTTTGTTTGTTTTTTTTCAGAAATACTGCACATTTACATTTTTCTCTTAAATAAATTCTGGTAAATAACATTTCTGGTAAATACTCCTTTAAAAAGTGTTTTTTATTATAATTTTATTAGTAGTAGACTAGAACACGTGGATATGTTGTCATTCTTTGATTTCAGTGATTTGGACTATGAGATGGACACTTGCTTCTTGCACTCTGTGTTGCACTTTACTTTTGCTTTAAAAAAAGGATTAATTTGGTTTAATAAAATATAGCTTAATAAAATATTCTTAAGTAAAATTGTAGATTTTTTTTGTGGGAAATTAATCGCTTAGATTAATCGATAAATTAGTCGATAGATTAATCGAAATAAAAATAGTTGTTAGAGGCAGCCCAAATTCTAAGATGGTTAGAAGCTGTATTGAAGGCAAATGGTGTAAAAACGACTCCATAAAGAAATACTGCTCATTCCTAGGTTGTTTACATTATTTAAGCAACCAAACGACAGTTTGTTTCGATTGTATGTGCCATGTAAGGGTGATTCTATCTAAAACTGTGCAAGCTGACGCGCATGCAGTCCCACTTTTTTGCAATTATGTTTTTACTCTTTTTAATTAAAGGGCAGTTTAAAATAACTAAAACTATCAAGCCAACTGTCAAACAAAACAAAATAAAACTAAATTAAATTAAATTAAATTAAAAAATGTAACATTTTCGCTGATCTTCCTCTTGTCACCAAATATCAAACATGGCTCACCAGTTTAAATATGCTGAATTAAAAAGAGATTTAAGAGAAGGGAACTTTTTCAGTAGTCAGCACCAGTTTCTACATACTTTAATTTGGCTTCAGAAGACTTGGACAACTGTTATGGTTTATTTATGGTGTGTTTTTGCCTTTTATGGAGCATTGGAGCCGTAGTCACTGTATGAAAAATCCAGGGAGGAAAAATCATGCAAAGAGTCTGGAATGGCATGAAGGTAAGAAAATTATGACAGAAATGTAACTTTGGGTGAACTGTCCCTTTAACAGGCAAATGTCCTCTCCCAAGGGGAAATGAGTTTGTACATCACACACATGCAGCCCATTCATCCTCATTACACCTGATGGTGTATTAGCGGCGTGTATTGATGGTAAGGGACAGCAGGTGTGTGTAGCGAGACACAGACTGATCAATATCAGACACATTTCCCCTCAGCTGCTCTCTGCTATGCATACGGCATGCTTTCAAATCAGCTTTGCTATAGAAAAGCCACAGTAGTGCTCTTGCATATGCCTATGGAATATAGGCATTGTATCTCACCGGATCAGACAGACCCACTGGTTATACCTAGATAAAAAGCATTATTTTGGAGGAAAGAGAAAGTGAATGAGCAGAGAAAGGAAATGAGATGAGAACATAACTAGACTCAAACCTGCATCATCCACATGAGCACCACAACTCTAACATGGCAAGAGCATTGATATTGATATGATATTAATGTTCATAATGGATACTAACTACATACTAAATGCTGGAAAGTATACATTTTATAATGCCTCCTACTTTGTAAAAAAAGAAAATGATACGTGAGATGCAGCAATAAAAAGGAGTTATTTTTGTGTACAAATGTATACATTTTTACAAGTCTGATCAAATATAATGAGTCGAATAGGATGTAGTAAGCAGTAATTAGCTAAATGTCTTAATATTTGTGTCCAACCGATTCAATCAATAAGTGTTAAACTGCATAAAATTGACTTTTTTATACATTTTATTTGACTTGTTTTTCAATACAATATCTATTTACTTATAATATATGAATTCTTCTTTAGAATAATTATTTTCAATATACAACACTGTATATTGAAAATAATTGTATTATTATTATATGTCTTTTTTTTAGTTGCTTTAACATATTTATACTTAAATAAGGAGAAGAAATTTTCCAGTGCATTAAGACAAAACACAAATATTATATTGATAGATATATTTTCTGCAAACAAGCCTTAATATCCTACGCAGTGTTGCTTCTCAAGTAAATTCATCTTGTTTATTCATCAGCATGTTTATATATATTTTAACTAGACAAAATACTATCAAGAATACTGTCAAGAACACGTTTTTTGCAGTGTAAGAATCCCCATATTTCTTCAGGTTCATTCATCTTAATGCATGTCGAGTGCATTGCATTATGGGATGCAGCATGCTCTGTAGTTTAAAGCACGTCCCGTCGAATATACAGTAGGTCTCTCCTGGTGTTTTATGTGCATACAGTACATTAATCCACATACTATAGACAGTCCACATAATATATACTGCAGAGATAGTAAGAGTAGTATGTTATTTTCAACAGCCTCTCTCCCTCTGTTTCTCCCTCACACACAAATGGACTGAAGGAAGGAAATATGTGTGAGATGGATGGATGGATGGATGGATGGATGGATGGATGGATGGATGGATGGATGGATGGATGGATGGATGGATAGAACTACACAGGATTTCAAAATGAATCATTCAGGGTAATAACTTAAATTATGTCAAAATTATGTCCTCCACAATGAGAGACACTTTCAATGGGACCGACCCTACAAGTAGGGTGCCAGTGCCCCAAAGATGCAAAATGCACTAATAATCGCTTTTTTTTCAAACATGGTTGAACTAATCTGCATTACTGCAAGTCAAGTGTTATATCATGTGAACTCAGACTTTTCATTAATTTGGTATGAATAATCTGATCATTTGCTTATCCATCCATTCCCAATAAAAAAGGAAAAAGCAATCAAATGAGATGAAGTGCATCACATTCCATTTATAAAGTATTTAATTCACTGGATTATACCCCCAAAAATTATATAAATAAACATTACCGCATGGTTATTTAGTATATAAAATTATTTTTTCAATGAAATTTCGGTATGAATAACTATATAGTGATATATATGTGATATAAAGCTGAGATTTATGGCTGACATTCAGAGAACGAATAAAGATTTTCCTTAACATCAACCATATGTCACATATCTTGTCAAATCCATCTAGTGTCAATGCAGTCGTGAGCAGAGCTCGATACACACACACACAAGACACACTGTGTGTTCATACAACAGAAGTCAGAGCATTACTGGCATGAGGGAGAACGATTTACTGTAGCGTCTTTAACAGGTCGAATCAACTTCAATACAACATCAGGATTACGATACAAAAAGCAATCTACCGGACGCCACCTGTTCTGTGTGTGTGTGTGTGTGTGTGTGTGTGTGTGTGTGTTTGACCCAAAAAATCTAATCCTGGCATAACGATAGCAGAAAAAATGATCTCTCCAGCCCTCAACCAACTACAGACAAATATCACAAGAACATCCTTGTCTAACTAAATGCAGATTATTAACTACTTCAAATCAGAAGCTAAATAAAAAGCAACTCTATAACTCTCCAATCTGTGTCCAACCTGCTCACGCATACACACACATAGTGATATACATGTATATGTTTTTTAACACCATATTTTTGGGGTATAATCCAGTGAATTAATGAAATTGTATTAATTGTGTGAATTGTGGCTTAATTGTGTGTGTGTGTGTGTGCGTGCGTGCGTGTGCGTGTGTGCGTACATGCGTGTGTGTGTGTGTGTGTGTGTGTATGTGTGTGCAGTAATGAAATGTCTAAATACTAATTATTATAAATGAAAAAGTATTTTTTCTTTGTTTGTTTTGTATTAAGGTCGAGAATTACGTGGAAATATGCTAAATTATCATGAAAATAATGTCAAAATGACATTTTGCCAGGTGACATGAGCCACAGTAAATGGCAGTTTCTATCAATGGGATCAATAGGAAACTACATAATCCTATAAGATACTATATTCAAATATCAAAAATATAATTTTTAGCAAGAATATTTAGTTTTACTACGTATGGTTTCACTCTTCTTTTTGTCTATTCCCACATGCTGGGATATAATAACTTCAATCAATCAATCCAGACCAGAAACTGCCACTATTCTGAGCGAGTCTGTATAGTTCATCTTATTCACGATATGATGCTTTATGCACTGCTGCAGTTTATATTCGCTCAACACTTCCCCCTCCCAAATATACATTTTTAGGTAGCAAGAAAATAAATTCCTTGTCAAAAACAGAATGACATCTTATTTACCAGTGTGAGCGGGGCTTCAGCATGATGCCTCAAACTCTGTCTATAGACCCTCTCCTAATTTCTACCGCTCCTTTACTTTGACGCTCCTAAAGCATTCAAACTGACAGGTCATCATATGCCACTGTAGTGAGATTCAGCTAAGAGGAAAATATGAAAGCGTTAAAGGGGGCGGGGGGGCTGGGTGCTGTTTGAAAGAGAAAAATGTTCCACCAGGTTGGCTCTTTTCTCTGAATAATGACAATCTCTCTCTCTTCCCGATCTTCAACAGCTCTTTCAATCCCAGCCATACAATTATCCAATTAAAGCTTCATTTGAGCGAGATTGAGTCACATCAGTTGTTTCCTCTTGAACGATCTGTACAGATGGTGCCTGTACGTCTACATGAACGATGCAGTGCATAAACATATAATTAAACACAAAACACTGACGTATTAACAAAAGTATAGTATGTGCATTTGTTTTTATCTTCTGATACATGCATAGAGCTGAAATCCCAAAGGTTTTTAAAATGTAATCAGTGATGATAAAGGTCATTAAATTGCCTTTGATTTAAATAAATATGGCATATGATACATTTTTTATACTAGTGAACCAAGTGCAAACAGACTCCTTTTGAGTCTCCTCGGATTTCTATTAAAGCAACAAGCCAGTTGAAATTGTGTGTTGCAGTGATTTTACCATTTAATCATAACATCACAAACTAGTACTTGCACTATGTAGTATGCACACTTTGCAGAGTTCGCAAACTTTTGTATACACAGAATAATGATGGCCTACTGCATTTGCTAAAATGTGAAGTACACAACAGAGGAAAGTGCATGGGATAGTGTATCCCATGCTCGATTTGACCTTCAATTTCCAGTGTGATGAACAAACTGAAAGAAATATCAGTTTGTACATCTCATTAAATAATACGCCGTATCTTGAGACATTTTTATATAAAATTAATTTAAGAATGCAAAAATCTTCAAAATGACAGCTAGGCATCAATTTTTGTTTCACTGAAAAATTCTGATTCAACAGACAATCATCTGAATCTGAAACATGAAATATTAAATCAAAAAGGAAAAATATAACAAGAATATAATGAATATATTTGACACTTATTATTCCTTTTTTGACTTAACATTTCTTAATAAATCTTTCAATACGATATAATATAAACGTATGGATGTTAAATTAATGTTATAAATAGATACCAGAATGATATACTACCACTCAAAATTTGAGATCAGTAAGATTTTTTAAATGTTTTGAAAGTCTCTTATGCTCACTGAAGCGGCATTTATTTGAAAGTAACAATACAGTAAAAACTGTAATATTATGAAATATTATTTCAATTTAAAACAACAGTTTGCTATTGGAATATATTGTAAAATGTAATTTATTCCTGTGATGCAAAGCTGAATTCTCAGCATCATTACTCCAGTCTACAGTGTCACATGATCCTTCAGAAATCATTCTAATATGCTGATTTGATACAGTTGTGCTGCTTAATATTATACTTTTATAATATTATACTATACTACAATACTTTTGATCGATTTAATGAGTCCTTATTGAACAAAAGTATTCATTTCTTACTGACCCCAAACTTTCGAATGGTAGTGTATAAGAGGAAAACCCTATAGAATAAAGAAAAACGGACGTTCAGCCATGATTGTTTGGATATAACATCATAAACTAAACACCATAGTGTACAAAGTGTTAAAGCCGGTCTTTCTCTCTGATCTGAGCTCTGACCTTCACACAAGCAGATGCTGACCAACTAGGTTTGGAGTTACACGTCACGATCGACCCGTAATTTAAAACAGCGCTTCGAATCCTGTGCACAGACGCAGTCTCCTTCATTCTACCCTCTAAAGAAGCCAACTTCTCAAACTTCAGCACGACGTCCGACGCGTGTTTCTTCTGCTCTCTCCAACTTCATCTCACCCCGTTCCTACTCGTCAGTTCAGAGGAAAGAAAACAAAAATCAACAGAAAAACTAATCAGTGTTTTGTTCTTTCGGCGATGAGCTGCGTGTTCGCGAGCCACGCGGAAAACAAATTCCAATTTGCAGCAGTGTGTTGTTTCTCCACAGGGCAGGACACTACAGTGGCGCCGCGGAGCGTGTGTGTGTGTGTGTGTGTGTTTGTGCGAGAGGTACAGACTTCTGATATTGTCACTCCAGACTCACTCATCTCTATTGACTATTTCACAGCTGCCTTTCTAGTGGAGAGAGCAGAAAGAGGAGAATCAACAGCCTTTCCAACTCATCACAAGAGAGAGAACGAGAAACGAGGGAAATAAAGACGCACACAGAGAGGGGGGAACTTTTGGGCTACTTTTAGAATTTCTCAGCGAGCTTTGAACTTATTTCTCGAGCATGAATTCTTAATGCTGCTAATTTGAACACGAACAAACATGTTTTTTTACATGACTAATTCATAAAGGGTTTCACTGGGTATTGTAGTAGCATTTTTTTTTTGTTCTAGCAATGATTTTCCAGTCACAGGCGTATTTTTGATTTTGCTGTGAATTCGATTCATTATGGATTACACAAACAATGTATTCTGACGATGATGAAAATGTTAGTTAACAAGGATAAAGCTTTCATAGAACTTCAGCGTGAAATACCATCTACTAAAGATACCTTATGAAACCTCTTGACAGCATGTGAAAAAGCATATATATAAGAGAGACTGGGGCTAGTTGTCACAGGGGAAAGTTGACAAAAGAATCATTGAAAGGATTTTTTTTCTTGAAAGACATTAATATTTTAGGATGTATTAGGTTGATCAAAAAAGTGACAGTAGAGACATTTATAATGTTGACAAAAAAATCGATTGTAAATAAATGTTGATCTTATTCATTCAGGAATCCTGAAAAAAATATATATCGCGGTTTCCACATGTTTCCTCTTTTCATGTTTCCTGAGCAGCAAATCAGCATATTAGAATGATTTCTGAAGGATCATGTGACATTGAAGACTGGAGTAATGATGCTGAAAATTCAGCTTTGCATCACAGGAATAAATTACATTTCAAAATATATCAAAAGTGAAAACAGTTATTTTAAATTGTAATGATATTTTACACTATTACTGTTTTTACTGTCTTTTTGATCAAATAAATGCAGCTTCTAAACACACACAACTCGCAGCATAAAAGACTTCTTTCAAAAACATTTCAAAAGTCTTACAAACTCCAAATATTTGAACAGTAGTTTATATAATATTGAATAAAGCTGTAAAATTGATTATACATTTTAAATACTGTTTTTTAAAAGCTCCAGTTTTGACAACTTGTCCCCGTTGTCAGAGTATATTGACTTGTATACAATAAATTAACCCTGATAAATATTCACTGGAACAAAAAGCATATAGTCTGATCTACCCTTTATGACTTTTATTTTATATAACCCTATTTATATCAGTCCCCTTTATATTCTTTGTATCTTTTCCCATTCAAATTCCATTATTGCACTTTTTTTTAATTCAAAGTGAAATAGAAAACAGGAAAATGATAGCGAGAAGAGGAGGGAATGAGATCTGGACAGGTTCTGGACATCTCACATCCCCCCATATGTGCACCACAGCTCAATGTGTGCTAACCACTAGGCCACAGCTCTGATAAATCTATTCTAACAATGAAAAATACCACATACTCTCAGTTCACTGATTCCCTGGAGGAATTTCAGTACAGGACAGCACAGTGATAGTGGCGTCTGCCTTCAGAGAGACCTGAGACACAAACCAGTGCACAGACCAACATGATCAAAGACACACGTGACTGTTCCTGTGTTATTCTGCGCTGAACATCTCCACAGCGCTGACAGACCGTGAATGAGAGAAAGAACGCAAGATTAAAAGAGGGAAAAGTGAAGATGTAATCAAAGAAAGGTGAATTAAACCTGACAGGTCAACACATATCCAGGGGAAAAGGAACATTTGAGAAGAAAAATAATCAAAAGAACTGAAGGAGGAAAGACAGGTACTCCTACAGTTTCTGTAAAACTAACGGCAGAAACAAAATTCCATACGCAGTTCATTTTTCCCTGTAATAAAATGAGCAAAATAAAATAAAGCACAAAATTCATATGCAAAACTCACTACAGCTGCTGTATAATGAGGGAAAGAGAGTGAATGTGAGCGTTTGAGCGTAAACGGGAACTCACTAGTGGTGTTGGCAAGGCGAAAGGTGACAGAGCTGTCTGGAATATCACACACGTTCCGGACGGACACCTGACAGGTGTAATTAGCAAAGTCCTGTGGACGGAGGTTTTTCAGTTTCAGCACCTTTGTCTCACCCTGCAAACACACACACATTCACACATCTGTTAGTCAAAACAGGCATTTATACATAATGACAACAAAATGTTGTTTGTCGGTCATCCTCCGGAAACAGTGTCATCTGTGCTTTTAGAATTTTTCTTTTTGTATAATTTGACTACTATTGAGTAATTCGTATTTAAAATATGAAAACACATTTTCCCACCTGGGGCATCACAGAGTGTAACAGAAGTGCAAACTACGAAATACTACAAAAAAACACTCATAAAGGTTGCAATATAAAGTAGCTGACTTTATGTCATTTTTCAATGTCAATTTGTGTGCATGATAAAGAGAGAATGAATTCAGGAATTTTATATTCATCTCATTCTTTTGACTGCGTCCATCAGGAGAATGAATAATCCTCATTATTAATAGCAAAGCCATCAATCTCCATCCATCCCACCTTATTCAAATGGCTCTTTAATAATAAGTGCTCAGATTATGAATTCATCACTGATGGATCGCTGATTTATTGAGTACGTTTCTCTGTGATTGAGCGCGTCTCCTGTGGTTATCTGCTATTCAAATGATTATTAACTCTAATTAAACTATTTTCTGTTTTCGGGGAAATAAGGCCTATAGAGAAATCATGCATATTGTCCAGCTGTGGGTAAAGGCGGGTGTACACAGTGCGATTCTGAAGGTCGGAACGTCGTGAGCTTTGGTACATGTCCCGATTGAGTTTAATCCGAAAATCGTACGGAAGCAGTCACACACGACACGAATTTACTATGATTTCACAAACTCTGACGTAAGCATTATGTTTCGCGCCATTCATAAAAATATGGATTCTGAGGACGAAATAGTTTTCTTTGTGGCAGGCGACTTGTGCCGTCCAAAAAAAAAAAAACCCCGAAGACAAAGGACATGGCAAAGAGAATGGCTGAAAAGCAGAGAAAAGCATGGACTTTCTGTTCTTCATAAAGAACTCGAGGGAGTAGGCCATTTCTGAATTTCTGCCCATTTTGCCGGAAATACAACAGGCATATTCAATTATTAAGCTGAACAGCAAATTTGGCACATTCGGAATAACAAATAAAAAATAGAACTGTATAATCAAACTAAAATTATTATAGACTATATGGTTTTTGTCATCTTCTGATTGGTCAACTTCAGATGGATCGCCAAATCGTCTCGTTCAACCGCACATATGCCACGAATTTAAACCGAAAGCATCCGATTTTTTTTGACGTTGAAAATTATCGGGATGACAGGACGTGCTCGTTACGTCTCGGATCGGCCCGTAATTGTTCCCACACGGTACAAGCCGCAACCATGCGAGCATCTGCGATTTTCTCCCGAGAGAAAAAAATCACCTGCGAGCTCGTACGAGACAGCAAAAATCGCACCGTGTACGCCCGCCTTAAGAGAGGTTTGGGATTTACTTCAGTTTGGGGACAAAACTTCCAAAAGTTTGCTAAAACATAACTTAAACTTGGAACTTAAACTCCCTTTCGGCACACCCAGAGACACCCCCCCCCCCAAAAAAAAAAATGAAATGAAACAACAACAGGTCAACAACAACAGAAGTCATGATAATGTTGTACCTGTGTGTACAGAGGCTCGTAGATATCCACTCCGTTGTCTTTGCTCTGTTCGATTGGTTTATTTCCTCGTTTCCAGATAAAGCGAGCAGGAGGGTTGGAGTTTACCGTACAGCGTAAAAACACTGTTTTCTCCTGATAGTAGTTGCCTCGTACATCACCCACCGTCTGGTGCACTGTGAGCACAGGCTTATCCAGATCTGGAGAATCGACAGGAAGAAAGAGAATTCACTTAGATTGGGAAAATGTAATCTCTTTAATGGAGTAATCTGAGAGGTAAATGCTCACAGAACCCATAATTATCAGAGTCTTGATCTCGTGGTCTCAGACAAGACCACTATTTCCACTGTACCGAAGGTGGCAATTAACTCAACAACCAGTCAGCACACTATCTTCGCCATTACACACAGATTTCACCAAGGTTTCGATGGATCTGAATAGCTGGTTAGCCATTTCACAAAGAGTCTCATTGTTTGAATGAATGATGCAATAAATGTTCTCTAAAGACCAAAAGGTCTTTGGCTTCAGACTGAAGACTTGGCATGCATGGTATTTAAACTAGTCTTTTAGTCATTTTTGGAATTCGATATTAAATATCACCATCAACTTTAACAGTATGAACAAGAACAGCTCAGAGAATCTAGCATCTCCTTGCATGTTTCACAGAAGAATGGAAATATGAATAAATGGCAGTAAAATGTTCATGAATAAACACACACTGGCTACTTCAATGTGTGCCAAAGCAGACACACACACACATAAAGACACAGATCACACAGAGAACAGTATCACATATGGAGGAAAGAGAGGTGAAGGTTAAATCTATGTGACTGTGTAACCCAGTCTGACCTCTGACCTCTCGCTGTTCAGTGATTCCCACTGAATAAACAGGAATCTGTCTAATAGACTCTCTCACACTCTCACACACAGTCCTGTGTGTGTGTGTGTGTGTGTGTGTGTGTGTGTGTGTGTGTGTGTGTGTAGAGAGCACGCATGAATGGCTTTATTTTAGCTTCTGATGGAAATGTAAGCATAACGCCTGAGTAAATTCAAAGGCAATAAGAAGCCCCAAATGAAAACATCACATCCGTCAGAGAGAGATTGACTGGGAAATCTGCTGATCCGTAGGGAATTCCCTGCCAATTCCACAGAGATTAATCCGGTGAGCGCACTAACCCACATCACAATGACCGTGTCAAATTATCACTCAATTTTATTAGACGTCTGGAGCTAATCTGATGACCACAGGCCAGAGGAGAAAATCATGACACACTGACCCAACCCAATATACCAATGAGCAGAAACATTGATTTTCTGTGCAGTGGTGTGTGTGAGTGTGTGTGTGTGTGTGTGTGTGTGTGTGTGTGTGTGTGTGTGTGTGTGTGTGTGTGTGTTTTACGAAAGTCTATGGATATGGTAAAAATGGTCTATGGTAAAATCTAGTTCACAATATTACTGTTTTACTGTAATTTTGATCAAATAAATGAAGACTTGGGGAGCATAAGAGACTTCTCAATCAATCAATCGGTTAATCAAACATTTATTTTCTCACTAACACACATATGAAATCATTAAAGGTATAGTTCACTCAAAAATGAAAATACTTTAGTCATTTACTTGCCCTCGTGTCTTTCCAAAGCAGTTTGAATCAATTTCAATCCAAAACTCTGATTCAAAAATATGTTTGTGTCATTATTGTCAAAAAAAACAACAAACTGTAAATTCTCTAGAAAAAAAAACACATTTCTGACATTTTTCAAATAATAAAAAGTGTTTTTTTAAAGTCCCCATGAAATCAAAATGAAAGTTTTTTGTGTGTTAGTATCAATATGTTAGTCTTAAGGTTATCTATAAGGCAGTGTGCTCCAAAACAGTGACAAAATTCGCATTTAGAAGATATAAGCATTCAAAGCTTGCAGTTCGTCACTTCCGCCAAAACGGCTTAACGATTTTTTTTGACGTCACATCGTACTTCAGCTTCTCATCAAACTTTCTGTCCAATCAAATGCTCTCTAGAATCTGAAGCACCCTCCCCCTACACTATAAAATAGACTCTGAAGCCACGGTTGAAATCGGTCACTTGTCCACAGAATTAGTATTCTCTGTACAGTGAATGGCACGTAGTGCACTATATAGGGGACAGGGAACGATTCAAACAGTGTAAATATGCTTTCCATTGAGGAAAAAAAGAAGTCTGGTTTGGCGCTGTGTCACGCTAACCACCGCACCGCACACACACTCTGCTCCGGTCCAGAGACACGATAGCACGGAGCGGATCACATGCGCGAGTCGGCGCAGACCACAAAATGTATCGGAGCTATTTGAATTCTACACAGAATGCTATATTTTATAGCAATATGGATGAGATTGTGGCTGGCATACCCTGTCAAATGCAGCTTCACGGAGCTCAACGGCTCTAGCCCAAGCTGTGATATAAACGAACGCTATTGGCTATTTTAAAGAGGGGCGGGTTGCTTGATATGTCCCGCCCTGCCTTCCTGTTTCAGTTAAAATGACATCAACACAGAGTAACGCTGCGTGTTTCTAAGCATTTCAGGCGACCTTTAAGTTCTAAACTAAATGGTTATAATGGATGTTCAGTCTCTGAGAAACAAATAAACAAACAAACAAACATTCATTTTAGACCAAATACATCAAAATACAGTACATACTGAACATCACCAAAAGACTGATATCCCAGTACCCCAAATTCTAACCCACCAACACCAACACACACCCTTCTGCATTCAGAAGAACACAAGCAGAAGCAGACGTTTGATCCCAGCATCTCGTGAATTATTTAGCACTCTTCTTATTGCCTGAAATGGAGCATCACATGAGTGTGAGTAGAACATTTGGATATAATGAGCACATACGAATGGCTCAGAATGCACTGCGAGCCTACAAAGATCTTCTTTCAGGTTTTCCGCTCATTTTTCTGTTTAGATCAATTACAAATCAGTGTCAACATTTGCCTCATAGCTGTTCTCACACGCACCCCCAGTGTCTACATGGACAGAGTCAGTGAGGAACGGTGTGTGACCGAGCGTGTCCTTTATTCTGTAATTCATGCTTTTCCATCGTGTCATTACTGCTAGGACTGCGGGATTATTTGCATAATGTTTGAGAGTACAGCATAAAACCTGTGATCTCATAAACATGAGCTTTCTCTCCACCTGGTTGGTCTGAGGGCCACAATGCACCTGTTCTCTACCCTCTGTATCTCTTTCATAATTCAACTCATTCTCAATGAATATGCGTGAAAGGACAGATACGAGTGAAATAATTTTGTGTCAGTGACTTTTACATGTGCATTAATTGCACAGAATATTAAGAAAGCATGGTCACATTTTATCTTATGGTTTAATTCTCGCTATTAACAAATCATTAACTGTGAATTTGCCTCAATAAAATCTTAATTTGCTGCATATTAATAGTTTGTAAGGTTGTAATAGGTTGTAAGTTTAGGTATTTTGGTAGGGATGTAGACAATGTTCCCTCTAAGCTGTCGCGCACTTCTTCTATGCGCAGAAGAAATAATGTGGCGCAACGATCAGCGTATCAACGATATAATGTTTCATATCATTCGGTATCGATATTTATTGACATTTGTTATAACCTTTTTTAAAACAAAGAGCAATAGAATTTTTTTTTTTTATTTAACCACTGTATTTTTAAATTAACCCAATTTATTGTAACAGTCAAACTATATATATCAATACTAAATATTAACAGTCAAACTAATTTCTAATGTTTTATGTGCAGATTAAATAGGTCTTAAGGAAACTTTTGGCTTGTCTCCCGAGGCCACAGGAGGGTGCAATGAGCAAAATAATGCAGCACATTTAAATTGTCAACGCAAGGAAATAAATGTCTATAAAAAAACCTGCATTACGTCTAAATTAACTAATAGAAATCAAATATAATTTCGTAAATTGCATAAACAATTATGAACAAGCATCATGTATTCATGAATTGCTTAATACAAAGAGCCGAATCGACCATCACGCAGATTGCATTTAAAAACATAAGAGACGCTGTGAAAAGAAATAAACCTCCACAAATTTGCAACGTGTTTTCTAAAAGTTTAAACTGTTTTAACTTTGCATGGCTACATCTTGTGTGACGTGACTGCAGCAGTCATATTTGTCCGTCTAAAAATGCACTGAATATGCGTTCTGTGTGAATGGTTTGGTTTCGGTTTTCACCTAATCAAGATCTTCTCCGCATTGAGCTTCTATATTTCTCTAATATTTTGAATGCATAACACAGCAGCGGCGCATCTCGTGGGCTAGACTATCAAAACATTAAAATGCAACAACATCACTTACATCATTATCACCGCATCTCGTGCGCCACTGATGACGCTCCCTGACACACACCTAACATTCAAATGCAAATGTTTATTTTAAACTCGACTTATATTAATTTTTTTTATTCACAATCTCCTCATCACAGGCAGGCACTGCACTTAATTCAGCATGTGTTCGTGTTTGTATGTGCAGTCTAGGTCACTCTTAGCACGTGCCTATATCGTGCACTATATCAAAAAATTTTTATATCGGAATATGAAGGAGTACCATCAATAAATATCGATACCGTTTTATCGCCCAGGCCTAGGCGCTCTAGGGGTGGGACAATATATCGATTCTAAATATTGTTATTATTGTTACATAAACAATATTTTAAAAAATGTAATAAATATTTAAAAATATAATATTTTGAATAAAAAAATTATTATTACTAATTTTATTTAAGCAATTCATAATTTGACAAACATAATCTAAATAAAATAAATACAACTTCTGTGGGAAAAAAAACAACCTCTTCAAATCTGCATATTCAGTGAATGGTCTTATAAACACACCCCATTTTCTCCACATTTGAATGTTTCCGCCTAGCGTTTGCGGCTCTGTGATTGGTGGTCCAGCTATGAAATTAGAGAGGGCCAAGCAATAGTAAATCAATGGGAGAGTAATTTCAACTGACAGAAAAATTGACCAATCATATCTTTCCTCTAAATGGGTGGGCCTTGTTATCACTAACTTTACAACAAGTTCCGCCCACTGTCGGGATCTCTCAAATAAAAAATATATACACTGATAAACTAACTAGCTGTTATTCAAGTCACGATGGAAGCTGCAAATAACGTAAGTGCGGACATTTACTAGGCCGCTGAGCCAATAATAATATTATTTATTATAAACACTGCTTGTTTGTCATGAAGTGTCTGTCGCTAATTTGTTTTGTGTCAGCGCTGTCATGATGTGTTGTCTTAAACACATTACTGTTGTTGGTTTTGTGTGATGGGAGGGAGTGTCTGTACGTTTTGCCCACTGCAGTGCAGATATTGTGTGATGATGCATTTGTAATGAGGATTTGCATTTGACTTAAATTTAGTTGTTTCATTTTGGTACGGCGTGATGCAGGGCTGCACATGTCGTCCGGTGTGCGACCGCCTTAAGGCTGGATAGCCTCTTGTTTCAGAGGTGGAATTGTCAAAGATGACTTTTAGAAGAGAACACCGTAAGCTAGGCTGGTAGTTTTTCCCCCCGACGAGGGTAGGGGGAGAGGGCCTAGGCTCAAGGGTCACGGTTCGCTAATTATATATATATATATATACACACATTTATTTCCGCCCAATAGAGAAAAGTTTTGCCCCGCAAGAAAAAAAACAATTAGAAGGAACATTGGATGTAGAACATGGTCATGCAGAATATGTGCTTTATAAGTACTAATAAGCATAAAGCCAATATGTTAATGATAGGCATGCTAATAAGCAACTAGTTAATGAGAATTGGTCCCTATACTAAAGTGTTACTGAAAGCACTAATAAATCTAAAAAGATTAAATAATTTGATTTGGTTACAGTAAATGTGTAATGATGGAACAGCACACATGACTTGACTAGTATTCAAAAATATGGAAGTTGAATTTTCAGTCAATGTGAACAGGTACATTTCAGGTACCTGCAGGTCCTGGCACATAAAAGACATTGTAATTACTTGAATATCTCATTAACCAGAAAGATTTGTGGCTGAATTAAGCCCAAATGAGGTAAATAACACAGTAAAGCCCGAGGCAGCAGACATCTGATATCCTCTGTCAATATGAGATAATCCACAGTATCTAACAGCTGACATCCACAGGGGTTACTCTAGAGGTCACAAACGTGAGGGTCAAAGGTCAGTGTTCATATGAGTAAGTCAATATTCTCTGCACTTAACAAGGTCATATTTCACCCACCCACCGAAAAAAGAAACAAGAAAAAAGACATTATATTTTGTGTAAAAAAATGAAGCCTGTTTTAGCACCATTCATATTATGTCATTACTTCCATGACAATTAAGCACAATTTAGCCTATAAATTCTCATTACTGCAATGCCTCTGGAAAGTTTTACTTTTGAGTTTTTTTGTAATTCTCATTATTCTCAATGGTGCTTCTCATTAGATCCTCATCATTATAACACAGTCATTTGCAAAATTAAGGTTTATAAAAAACATGAAATGCAGTACAAAAAAGATAAAAGCATAATGATAAAAAAATATTTAAAAATACTTGTATATAACAAAAATATATATAATACAGTACTTATTTTCACACTTTTTTAAGTAATGAGGGGTCAATTATGCTTAACTAACATTATTTTACAATTTATATAAACGCAGAAAAAATAATGCGGGTCTTCACAAAAAAGTACGATTTTAAATCGTGAGATGGGGGAGTTGTGAGAGAACTTAAAGTCAAGATGTGAGATACATGCAAGTGAATGCATTATCAAAAAAAAGAAAGAAAAAGAAAAATTAAGTCTACTGGAAAGTTTTGAAGTTTAAACTTTTACTGTAATATTCAGTTATGAAATTGTGCTTAAGAATTTTAAGAATTACAAAGTAAAAAAAAAAAAGATGGGTGACCTTTAATTGAATGCATGTATTACTGAAGTCTGTTTGCTGTCCAATTAATCTCATTGGATTTTAGGAGAAACAACGAGATATTAAAGAG
The DNA here is from genome assembly GCF_001515645.1 of Sinocyclocheilus grahami. Lineage (NCBI taxonomy): Eukaryota > Metazoa > Chordata > Actinopteri > Cypriniformes > Cyprinidae > Sinocyclocheilus > Sinocyclocheilus grahami. Next base: position 256,005 of record NW_015506258.1, on the reverse strand, counting down.
ATCTCATTTGTGATTTGTCTTTAACGACTACAAGAAGCCCCAATTAAATTGTCCAGAGATCAGCGGTTGCAGGCGATTTTAATAAACACCCTCTAAATGAGAAAGCAGATTAGGGATGGACTTTCAGTACTGATCCCAAACCTCCAGACTCTCAACACACCTGCAGCCTCCTCTTCCTCATATCGGCTAATTACACTCGGCCCTTCCTCGTCTCTGCCCCGCAGCAGGAAATTAGATATTTAGTCAACCCCACTGGCACGGCACCAAGAACCTTCGGAGTGCTTTGAACTAGGGTGCGGTTTTAATTAAAAACCCCAGGCAAAGCTCTGAGAGCTGAACTCCTCTGGGTGAGGGGGTCACTAACCCTCCCAACACTTCCCAGGTCGCCACCTCCAAACGGGATCAGAATTCCAGAGGAGAGACACCGAGGGACGACACTCTCTCTGGACAGACAAAAAGAGACTTTCTATAATTGCTTGTGCTCTGACTGTTCTGTTAATTGCCCTAGATTTTCTTGGGACGATGGCACACATAAATACAAACTACACATGCACACATACACAGTCATAGCTGTTGGCTACAGATGGTGTTGTACAGTGATGCTGTTTTTTAATTGGCCTCCCAGAGTAATGACTTCTGTTAGAAGTTGTTTTTTTTTTTTTTGGCTCTAGCTAGATTTTGGTAACCATGCCATTTGTCTTACCAGACGAGCTATCGACCTGTCTGGGAATATTTAGGCACCTAATAACTGAGAGCAGGACTGAACATTTCACTTGTGGTTTGGGAAAACATTGAGTGGTTCGGCATAAAGTTTGCTAAGGTAAGAATCAATAGTACTTTTGCTCTTACTTAAAGTTTAAGATCTGAACAAATTCATAACACAAAATATTACATTTTTGGCACCTAACTAACCCCTCAGACAATAACGATACAACAAATCGAAAAATGCAATGAAATTGCACTTCTGGCCATTACAATATGCCAGTAATTATATTAATCTTTTGAAATCTGATATAGAAAAAAGCACACTGCTTAAAATAGACAAAGTGCATATTCATAAAACAATAAAAAGGGACCTCTGGGATGCAGATTAGACTTGGAAAAACACATAATTCTATTTATGACCACTAGATTCGTTTGGATGTGGTCTGAAACAATGTTTACTGTGAATTCCAAAACTAAATTTTAAGAAGTTGTCATACTTTATGTGCACAAACACACTATCATTACATGTGCATAGCAACTAAAAACGATTTATGACAAAAATAGAGTTAAATATGGCATTATCCATCACTATCCCACAAAATAACCCATACAAATTTCAAGAAATCTGAATCTGTCACAAGTTACACTCTTAAAAATAAAGGTGCTTTAAAAGGTTCTTCACAGCGATGCCATAGAAGAACCTTTTTTGGTTCCACAAAGAACCATTCAGTCAAAGGTTCTTTAAAGAACCCTCTCTTTCTTACCTTTTTATAATCTGAAGAACCTTCTTTCGCCACAAAGAACCTTTTGTGAAACAGAAAGGTTCTTCAGATGTTAAAGGTTCTTTAAGGAACCATTTACACAAAAAGTTCTTCTATGGCATCGTGAAGCACCTTTATTGTGTAAGTGTAAGACCTGGGGCCAGATTTACTAAACAGGGCAAATTAGCTTTAGAGGGCAATTCCATAAAAGCGCCGATGAGAGGGGAAATCCTGTGGGTGATTTACTAACAATGCGCACATTAAAGAACACAGACGCAGCCAGACCATATCCATAATGACCAGCACAATCTACCAAGAGCAGCGCATATTACCTCCTGCTTTAAGACATGCTTTTTTGGGGCATTAAATAATGGCGCAAATATCAGTAATTTGATGAGCACAAACGTTAGTAAATCGCATTGCATGATTCATTTTAATACTCTCCTCCCATACATTTTGCGGCTGAAAGGGAAACGCCTACAAAAGCATATTTAATAAAGGCAGGTGCAAAAATAACTGTGTCCACGCCTTTTCAGAGCTAATTCTTCACTGCACGTCTTTAGTAAATCCTGACAGTACTATTTTAACAGCAAAAGACGGTTTGCGCTGACGTAAGCTGTTAGTAAATCTGTTCCTTAGTCTAACAGATGGTGGCTTAATAGGGTCCTGAAAAGAAAAGAAAACTAGAAACATCTACACAAGATTTATTTATTTGTTTGTTTATTTTTTTAAGTTGTAAATACAACAAATTATTGGGGTACATAAAAAAATGACTGGGGAACATTTAAAAAAAATCTTTCTTCTTCAAATTATTATTCTTCATTATTATTATTATTTTTTTGCAAACTATGGTTAAAACTCCCAACAAAATAATTTTATTTTTATTTTACTCGCATTAGAGTATAATTCTTACCATTCAACTTGGACCAAGTTGCAGTTACAGTAAAGTTTTATCTGCCAAAGACGATTTCCACACATTTGGCACCTGACAATTTGTGAGTGTTAATTTTGGAACCTGTGCATGCATGTGGCCGCTAATACCCGTCTGCCCGCCTGTGCCCACCTGTTTATCTCAGCACGGTGCTGTTTGGACACACTCAACACTTTTATCTCCTTCTTTCTACAGTTACACAGTCACTCTTTCAATCTTGAGCTCTGTATCTCCCTCTTTCCTTACTGTTATATGACTGTAGAAATGTCATGTGTACCATAAACTCTTTACAGTGATCTGGAGAAGGACTTAATGGGGAGGGTAACCTAGTTAGCAATTCAAATCAGATAATGAGCAAACACCCAGAGTAACCCGAGGCAATTCAACACCTCTAATCATTCAAAATGACCTCTCTGATCTTACTGATTATTGACAGATATTGATTAGGTGTTGTTGACAAGAAATCCTTTACATTTAAAACACCACCAAGCCATTAAAGGAACATCTTGTGATCTTTAATTTGACGGTAGTTTGTGACTAATTTAATTATATACTGAATCAGCCTTCCTTTAGACTGTTAATACTGGTAACTGTAAACGCCACATCAGCACTCACTACTGTGAGCTTGGTTGGGTTTAGGAGGGAGAATTTTCTATTACAAAAACAGTTTGTGCAAATCGATTCGAAACTGGTTGAAGAAGGAAGAAAAATCTTAAGAGTTTAAAGGAACAGTTCACTCAAAAATGAAAATTGCATACGACTGTGCTATATCAAAGTCTTCTAAAGTCACATGGCAGCTTGTGTTTAACTCATATGGACTATTTTGATGCATTTGTTTTTTACTTTGTACCTTGATGAAGCATGAGAGGCACTAAAACTGAAGATTATTTCAAAATTCTCCCTAAAAATAACAGAATATGGGTTTTCATTTTTAGGTCAACTGTTCCTTTAATTGATTTTACTGTAACTGATGGTGAAATCTGCTCGCAAACAGATAGTTTAGTCTCGGTTAAAACCCGACTGAGCCAATGTACTATATCGTGCCAGTCAACAAACAGAACAATGTTGAAAACCCTGACACAAAAACACAGCATTTGCATTATTTAGGAAAGTCAACCTATGAATGGCACATTAAAATGTGAAAACAGAAAGCATTATCTTTAATATTACAAAAGTCAGTGGCCTTTCAAAGCTATTTTCAAGCATTCATGATACTACTTTGTATATCCCAGCAGAATGAATTACCTTCAACTGAGTTCAGGGAGTCAGTGGTTCACACACACTGAAAAACAGCACTTGATATTGTTTAGGCTTCAAGTGAGTCATTTAGATCCTGTAAGATGATTGTCTATTGAAGACACAGTCAGAACTCACAGCACTCATGAAGTATAGTGTGCACGCTAAGCCAAGGATCAAGAACAACACAATGTTGATACAAAGCCAACATAAATGCTGTTTGCAACCCATAATACTTTCATAATGTGACATTCATTTCAGAGTACAATGGGATCTTCAATGAGAAAAAATGTAGAAGAGGCTTAAAAAAATAAGAGAAATTTGATGTCAACTGAAACCTAAACTTATTTCTGAACTAGAGCAAACTGGTTTCTGTATTTTATTGTTACATTTTGACAAAAGATTACAATTACAAACATTTTTAAATTCCATTAAATTATTTTCCTGAATTTGAATAATGGTTACAAACCAGAAGTGGAATTGCAATTTGAATATGGAAAATTTCTAATATAAAGATTTCACATAAAAGTAATACATTAGAAATGTAAATAAAACAAAGGTTGTTAATATGAACTAAGAGAAACTTTGAATCTTCGAGTTTTATCATTTATAATAATTTACATATTTATGAAAATAACTTTGTGGATTAAGGTGGAAGAACACTAAGTTTTCCAGAATGCAGTACCTTTTCTCTTTAAACTGCAATTCAATACATTCCACCTCAAGGCATTCTAATTCAAATTTATGTGGGGAGTGGCAAATTCAATTCAAGTTAACAGTGAGATTAAAAGTGAGTCAAATCAGAATTTTACACCACCGGGGACCAGTGTTATTATAGTTAACTAAAACTAGTGCTGTCAAATGATTAATCGCGATTAATCGCATCCAAAATAAAAGTTTTTGTTTGCACAATATATGTGTGTGTTCTGTGTATATTTATTATGTATATATTAGTACACACACATACAGTATATATTTTGAAAATATGTATATGTATTTACATGTTTATATTCATAAAATGTATATTATAAATAAATATATTTAATATATAAACATGACATATTTTTCTGAAATATATACATGCATGTGTGTGTATTTATATATACATAATAAATAAAAACATACATACATATATTATGTAAACAAAAACTTGTATTTTTGATGCGATTAATCGTTTGACAGCACTAACTAAAACTAAAACCACTGCAAAAATGTTACTTGAAATAAAATGCTAACTGAAATAATACAATAAAATATTTTTAAAAACCTTTTTTTATTTGAGCTAGTTTTTAACTTGTCATTTTAATTTCATTTGATGTATTAAAATAACTAAAACTGAAATAAAAGTAGCAAAAAACAACTAAATTGACAAAAACTGAAAATTACTGAAACTTTAAAAATCATTTATTTACTTATATATTTATTGTATATGTTTATTATATATACTTTATTATTAAAGGGGTCATATGATGCTTTTTTTAAGGATCATTATTTTGTGTATTTGGTGTAACAGAATATGTTGACATGCTTTAATGTTCAAAAAACACATTATTTTTCAAATACTGTACATTATTGTAGGTCCTCTATGCCCGTGAGTAAAAACAGAATATAACACCACCGGGGAACAGTGTTATTATAGTTAACTAAAACTAGTGCTGTCAAATGATTAATCGTTTGACAGCACTAACTAAAACTAAAACCACTGCAAAAATGTTACTTGAAATAAAATGCTAACTGAAATAATACAATAAAATATTTTTAAAAACCTTTTTTTATTTGAGCTAGTTTTTAACTTGTCATTTTAATTTAATTTGATGTATTAAAATAACTAAAACTGAAATAAAAGTAGCAAAAAACAACTAAATTGACAAAAATTTGATAAAGAATATCTCAGCTTGTAACACTCCAAAGAGAAAGGAAAACTTGAAATCGCATCAATAATTTTATTATTGATTATTTATTGATTATTAATGATTTTATTATTAATTATTAATTTTAATTATTAATGTAATTTTAGAATAATTGTATTATTGTCAAAATTGAGTGTAATTAATATGTTTTAATAATTCAAATTAATATAAAAAATATTAAAAACAACTATTATAGTATCTCAATGATAATAAAATAGCAGTGCCAGGAACAGGCATAAGGAAAGTAAAAAGTGTCAATCTGAATTTGAAGTTGACTTTAACTGTGCGAGTGTTTAGTGTGCTGAACGGTCACAGCATGAAGCCCTACAGGAACTGACTGTCTATCAGACTGAACATTCAAACAAGCTGCTTTAGAAATCTCATGACTCCAATACGTCTCTCAAGCACAGACTGAGACGCAAATATCCATGAGTGTGTGGGAGGCGGGATCTTAACTTCTAGAAATCAATAGGGCCCCGGGGAGCCCGGCAGAGCAGCGCGTGCCCAGCACGAAGGCCCAGCGCTCCCTGGCCTCCTGGAGCGCAGGGCCGCGGCACAGGACACAGAGGAGAAACGCTCCACTGTTTGTTTAACCTTTTATAAAATAGCCATTTCATTGCACACGTACACACACACACATACATACACACACCCGGGCAGGACATGCAATGTAAGCATTTGTGGATTATCTTGATATAAAGCCCCTCTTTCATTTTAAGAGCGCTTTATATCTTCTTTTCCGCACCTTCCACTTTATTTACTAGTTTTCCTGGAGGCAGCTTTTCTTTTACAATTACTGGCTCTGCTCCAAAGGTAGAGGAGGTGTCAGGCAGGGAATACGCTTCTGTTCTTGGCTGCTTTCACTCGTTCTGTGTGGTTTTTTCCTTGGCTTTCAATCTCTGTGCACAGTTATTTAGTGGCAAATCCTTGAGAATGAGACATTTCATATCCATTATATCTGAAGGCATCTTCAGAACACTCAACTCTCCTTGTTTTTCTCACATATATCACCTTGAAAACTCTTCGGGAAGGCATACAACAAAGCAAAAGAACATTCTTAAAGGTAAAGTGTGCAGTTTAATGTTCATATCACAAATATGGCAGTCAAGTATAAGACATGTGAAGTTTTGTCTCTTTGGTGCTATCAAAACATTGCTCTTAATCAATGCCGTGAGTCTGGGGCGGGACTACCTGTTTGGGAGTTATAATTTTCAATATATTTGCATAGGCACAGAAATGACACACTTCACCTTTAAAAATGTCTATTACTGGTGCAACCCAACACAATCTGATTATTTCACTTATAATAGTTCATTTTGTCAAATTATTTACCACATTTTTAACTATATTTGCAAAGTGTGTAATCTGTGTACTTTTTGATTTAATACTTCTTTCAATGCATCAGTAACATTTTGCAATAAGGTTCTTCACGTCATTAAAAAGTTAATGTTGTAACATGAAATAGCAATAGTAACAGTTCATTTATGTATCAACATTAACTTAGGTTATTATTCATCGTTAGCTTATGAAACTTAATGTATTTTAACATTTATGAACTGAATCTTATTATACGTAATGCATCGGTGGCACACAACGCAAAAACTGTGTAAAATTTTCATTTGATAATACAGTAAGGTTCCATTTGTTGACATTAGTCCATTTTTACAGAATTTACTGATCTTAATATATATTGAAACATTACCAACATATTTTTAAACTCGAAATTAGCATCTTTTAAAATGAATGTACTTCAACTAATATGAATGAACAACTTGCTAATGTATTTTTAATTAACTACTGTAAAATTTACAGAGGAAAATATATGCTGTAAGAACTATATTGTTCATAGTTTGTTCATGTTAACTAATATTAAGAACTGAGACAGTGTTGTCAATAATACTTGAATAACTCAGTGAAACTTGTGTCGTATACTAAGTCATCAACTAGCATAAGTGATAAATAGTTATAATTCACGCTGATGACATAAGCACATCACAGTCTGGAGCTCAAAAGCACATTTAAGATGTAAAATCCCTGCTAAAAAAGTAATATATTTAAAATACATTTATTTCATACTTGATATAGTTCCAATCTATTTATATATTTACTGAAATATCGCTCAAGATTTAATGATAGAAAAATTATAATTGAACTTTATTTGGAGTACTACTTAATATTAAGCCTAAAATGTGTTTTAATGTCACTATTGATGAGGATTGTATGATCTTTGAATAATATCTGTCTTTAAATGCACCTAATGTGCACCTAAAGTACTGTATACTTGCAATAGTTCCACTTTAGCACAATCAAGTATACTTCAACATATCATCAGTTGGACTTCAGCACAAATAAAGTGCTTGAAGTGCATAATTAGTTGTTCCAGTTTAGCAGATTTTAAGTATGCCAGTTTAGTATATTAAAAGTATTTTTTAAGCACATAAATATGTAAATGTATTTGTAGTATACTTAGCAATAAAATAAATGCATTTCAAATACATTTTAGTATATTTATTTTTATTAGGGCTGCGGCAGCAGAGAGTGAAAAAACAGCCTAAAAATAAGTCACAAACACAACTAAAGAAAGAAACCTCAATCAAAAATTGTCAATTGAAATTTAGCAAATAAATCGAGCTTGATACAACATCTGATTTGTCCATCTCATCTGACAACCCAACAATCTTAAAAAAGGAAATGTCAGAAATGAGCAAGGCGTCATTCAACAATACAATCATAGTCTCAAGTAAAAGAAGTCTCAGTATGAAATACTGCTGGACTTCATATAGATTCTCTGAAATAGATTCCCAGCCATGGTGCAGAAGACAAGGGGGCGACGCAGTCTAGACTTCGAACAAGGGAGTCCAGCGTGTCTGCACAGGGAACGATTGAAACTCCGGACAGCTCTGACAAGCCTCAACCTTTCAGTTTTCAGGTATTCGGGCACGGATATTGAAATAACAAACAGGCGATGGAGGCCGAGGTGATTGATGGAGTGAGCGGGCCAGACTACACCCTGCTGGTGGTCTATATGCCGATTCATTCACCCTGAATTTCTTTATCCACCCCCCTTTGGTTAACAAAAGCCAGATAAAAGGTCAAGCTGGTCTTGACTTGGTGGTCTATTGTATAAAAATAACCTTCACAGAGAATGGAAAAAGCCTATAGGACCCAGTGATAAAAACACATCTCAGATAAATAAAAAAAAAAAGAGCATGCGGACATTCAGACAGATGTTATCGCCGGCTCACCCAGAGACACAGACAGACTCTGCTGTATTTTGACTCCCTGGAGTCACAGTGACTGAGTGTGTGAGGATAGTTCTTTCTACAGCACTGGAGACGCTCACAATATCATATGAAGAACATCATACCTACATGTCGATATATAAGACACATTCAAACTAAACTCTAAACCAGACTGGTCATATTGATTCATATAGACCAGGCAGCACTTACTCACTTTAAAATACATGGCATCTCTATCAAGCGAGATGACGACATAGCAAGGCATTATAGATGTGATGGTTGTTCCAAAAGGTAGAATATCTTTTTCTAAGATTTAAAAAAAAAAAAAATCCATATATATATATATATATATACATATATATATTTATTCACTACTTAAGTATCCATCAATAACAGTTTAAAAATATCACATTATACATATGGAAATACCAAGGTTATTATACTGTAGTTAACTAAAACCATAAAAACTATTTTGTTACTTGTTATTTGAAATTAAATAAGCTTTAACTGAAATAAAATAAAATGAAACTAAAATAATTCAAACTTAAATAAAAATTTATAAAAACAATACAGACATTTAAAACAAAGAAAAACTAATAAAAATGACAAAAATACAACAAATGTAATAAAACTTAAACTTAAAACAAAAAAATTAAAACCTGTTAAAATATTAATAAAAACTATAATTTTATCTCAAAATAACACTAGTACATAAACTACCATTTTAATTTTGCTTTTGCTTTCTTATGCTTTCCATTTTATTTGCATTTATTTTATCAGATAACTAAAACAGTAATATTGTGAAATATTATTACGATTTAAAATAAGGGCTTGTTTGTTTGTTTGTTATATTTTTTGAATGTTTAAATTTATTCCTGTGATCAAAGCTGAATTTTCAGCATCATTACTCCAGTCTTCAGTGTCACATGATCCTTCAGAAATCATTCTAATATGCTGATTTGAGCTCAAGAAACATTTCTTATTATTTTCTTTATTATGTTGAAAATAGTTGTGCTGCTTAAAAGTTTTGTGCAATCTGTGGTACTTTCCTTATGCCCACCAAAATTATGATTTTGGCCTGTCCCCTCTCAGAGGTTTCGATATTCTAGCCTATTTTTAACAATATCTATATCTGACAGACTGTGTGACTCGTGTCCCACTCCTTGCAGACATTTAACCTTCTCAATAGCAGCTCTGAGCTTTAACCAGTCTACTACCCACCCACTAGTCAGGTTCACAACCAAACTGTGTGTTGGGTTAGTAACGATCTTGGTAATCCTACACTCTAAAAAATGCTGGGTTGTTTCAACCCAATGTTGGGTCAAATATGGACTAACCCAACTGTTGGGTTAAAAAGCTAATTTAAAAATGTAACCAAAATTTAACCCAACAGTTGAGTTAGTCCATATTTGACCCAACATTGGGTTGAAACAACCCAGCATTTTTTAGAGTGTATGACCACCCGTCCTCGACTAAGGCTCTGAAACTTTCGACTCCATGTGGTGAAGCACATCACAGTCTTTATTGAACACGTTCAATGCTCGATATCAGCTCAGCCAGCCAAGCCACAGACTAAAACGGCCTTAGGCTATTTCAGACATCTGGAAAACATATCCTTCTCCTATCATTTATCATTACACTTGCTTCATTTCATATAAAATATGGAAATGTGGTTCATTCGGTTCTCCTGCTTCTACATTGCTTTAGTTTTATGTAAACACCCTCCAATCTCACACACATAAGACATGATTAATTAATATGAATAAAATGATTATATATCTAATTTTATGCAAATTAAAACATAATACATGGAAAAAACTAGTAACTCAAAGACCTATAAACCCATTTCTGAACTAAACACACTGTGACAGTGACATTGGTATCATGATTTGTGGTATTTTTAATGTTATATATAATGTTATGTGACTGATCAAAGATGATTGATGACTCCCCCTCAAACTGAATTGGTATTAAGCAGTGTAACTGCATCTTCATGATTATTATCGTTAATGAAATCCTTGTCCAGATCTGAGGTTAGCTAAACATTCAAAAACGACAAGCTGAAGCATGAAAGCCTGCAGGGCTTCAAACGCTTCAGAGGCTGAGAGACTTTAAAGTGAGAAGATGTATGACCAGGAGAAACATGGTAGGAGCCACACACACACACACACACACACACACACACTTGATTTAGCAGCACATGAACCTGTTTGACCCCAATAGTGAAAAACATCCACACACAAGATTGTATAGTTATAGGACCGTATATTACAACAAAACATTGTTCCAGGTTGGGTATCTTTAACTACACAACTAGTTAGTGAGAATGCCCAGAATGATTTACTAAACAATGGAAATGTTTCATTAAAAATGTCTGTAAAAAAAATTTAATTCTACTACCTGTACAAATAATAATGTCCCAGGAATTCAGTGAATAATAAAATAAAATAAAATATGTACACCCTTGATTAGTACTTGTTAAAACAAGTATTTTCTTTTGTAATCTTTGATCAAAATCTGTAATTCTACTATATATATATACATATACGTTTGCCCTTCATTTGTGCATGTTATTAAAACAATGTAGTGTTTCATCAATTATCGTGTGTAATTCTACTATCTGTACCAATATTAATTATTTAAATTTCCTAATATTCAGTGAATAATACATAAATTTACATTAAAAATAACAGGGAAAAAATATAGCATGATTAAACTAAATTAAATGAACACATTTCAGTGCATGGTAGGGTTGTGCCGATAGACGATAGTATCGTGTATCGACGATAGTCAGAGATATCGACGATAGCAGATGACTTTGTCGATAGTCAAGACGATATTAGGCTCATTCTGCTATTAATGTATTAAATAATAATAATAATAATAATAAGTAGTATTATTATTATTATTATTAGGCGGCCCATTATAATTCTGCTATTATTATCAAATTGCCCCGCTTTTTCATTCAGCACTGTATTTCACACACACACACACACACACACACACACGCGCGTGCAAAAGAGGAGCCTGTAGCCAGTGAAGGAGTCTCCAACCACAAACACAGATACATATCGTCTGCTGATATAAGGTATTTCGTTGCACTTTAACAAGTAATCTGAACGGCCTATATACAGGGCTCTAGACTGCAACCAATTTTTGAGAATGTGCAAGTTAAAATTTGACGTGGTCACGGCCGCGGCACATTGTAGCAGGAGTCAGATTTCACTGATCACGTGAAGAGAGGCGCGAGCGCGAAGGTACGCGCCGTGGACGGAGCGCAACGGAGGTTTTGGTTTACAAACTAAAGTAAAAAAAACACTTCTTAAACCAGAGAAGGTGAACATGTTGGTATTCTTGTGGAAAAAAACATGCAAGTCCTGTCAGCGACAGCCAGTTTAGTTTTACTTTTCTTTTTGTTTTCGTTTTGAAAAGCTTGTTATGTTTGCTGTTTACCTCGCGTTACGCTATGGAGGCTTTCATTATTTATTTTATTATTATTATTATTATTATTATTATTATTTGATGCCTCAGTGTTTGTTAAACATTTTGTAATTTATTAGTCAGTATATACAGCATGTGATGTATCATATGCCATGCCTCGTCTTATTCGTTTTTGTTAATAAAGGTTATGTAAGCTAGTTTGTCATTGTAGCCTACTGTTTTATTGTTGTTGTGCTTTTTAATTAGGAATAACAATAAATCCATCTTTTGTTTTAGTCTTAAAAAGTGAAAGGTGTAGATATAAGCAAAACAGACACTTATCTTTTCTTGTAAAACGTGACACCAAGATCGCAAATTTGAAAGTGAAAGTGAAAGCGCACGAAGAGAGGAATCCCTGTTCACAAAATTTAAATTACAAATAATACTGATGAAAAAGAACGGGTTGAATGTTGAACACTTTTGTAACCATATAACTGTAAACTATGATAAAAGTTAATCAGCATACATTGATTAATCAATTGCTGTAGCAAAAAAAAATTAAAATTGCGACAAAATTATGTGCTCGTGCGACCAAATGAGATAGTTAGTCGCAAAAGAGCGACCAGTGGGAAGAATGAGTCTAGAGCCCTGATATATGGGTTACCATAATATTACATGACATATTATAAGACAAACCTCACAGTTCAGAAGGTAGATCCCTCAGTCACAGGGAGCAGAGGAAAGCTGCACGCAAGGAGCAAACCTCCCACAATGCACAGCGGGTGATTGCTAATCCACTCTAGAGTAGAGCTGCCATACTGCAGGGCGCTCAGAATAGCCGTCCACACTAATATTATCAGACTGATATTATCATGAAATATTATCATAATTTCAAGGAACTGTTCATGCTTCCTGACGTCCCCATGGAGTTCAAAATCTCTGTCTGTGCTCAGTAAGGGGGACATAAGACAAAAAGACAACATGACAAGACACAAACATATAGATTGAGTATGAGACTAAAGACTCCAACTCTAGTATATAGTACTGCATAGTATTCAGTAGTAAAGCATTTCATTATGAACAGACATCTGAAGCCATTTTTGAGCCAAATAAATGCAAACTTTCATTATTTCTTTGAAAGTAAGGTTGCATGATAATTCTCATGAGAAAAAATAAATTTTTGACCGAAATTGTCAGTGAATGGAGTAATCTCTCCACACAACATTTATGTAATCTACCCACCCTCATGCTGCTTCAAAATAATAAAATATCAAAGCCGTTATTTTTGATACATTGAAAATGGTCATAGTGAGCACTGCCTGTCAATATTGGGTTGGATGGATGGGTAGGTAGGGAAAAAAAAAACAATAATAATAATACACGCATGCATAAATATAATAAACATTTATATACTGTACATACTATATTACGCTATATAATTTAACACTTACATAGAAGTAAAAATAGATATAAAAATACTGATAAAACACTCATTAAAAGGTTTTTTTTGGTCAAATATACACAGCAAAATATCCAGTGCTGTTTAGAGTTGTTTTTATGGTGTTAATTTATCAAAGTGTTGATTCTGGTGTTGATTTGAATGGCATTAACACTTGCAGTGTAAATCAGTGGTCAGTGTAATTACAGCGAGCTGACATAATTGACACTGGTGATGAGTTGATTCAATTTCCGGTCCTTGCACATTATTTCCTTTTTGATTAATGGCGGATGACCACGAGGAGAGGACAGTGTTCAAACAGGTATAATATTTTATAACCACTTAAATTGACAAATTTTCATGTGTAGTTTACCTTTCTCACCATTCAGAATAATATTAGTACATTTCTCAACATTGCCAGCGTGCTAACAGTATTTCTTTTCAGATAACGCGAAAGACCACCGACAGGATATCGAGGCCATTTAGCTGCACCACTTGCTAGCAAGCAAATTGAGGTAAGAATGGCATTGTTTGTTAGTTAGCCGTTTTAAACGTAAGTTTTCTTATATTTTAGAATCTGGGGTATAACAGGGTCATTTCTGTGATTTGTGTAACTTGACTGTTTAATGAGTGTTAGAAAACACTCTCTGTCTATATTGGTTCCAGATGTTTTCACCCCTCCTTTTCTTCTCTCCCTCTCTGCTCGCCCTCCCTGTACAGCACTGTTGTCTTCCTTCTGATTTCCCCCTCCTCCATCTGTTCTCTCTCTCTCTTGTATTATGTTTTAATATATCTTACTCATATTCGAGGTACGCATATACATTCCAGGATCTACAGTAAATTCAAAAATACAGAGCGCTTCGCTATAATTAAAGGAGGATCAAAACCTGAAATCCTGCTGCATAAAGAACTGGCGCTCATTACTGTTGACAGGTGCTGCACACCTGCTGGGCTGTTTTTACCTCCGCTTGATGGCCAATGGAGCGGCATTACAGCACTTAAAAGCACTTTAGATATGATTAAGAGCAGTATGCTATTAAACGCTCTCGGAAACTGATTAGAATAACAAATGTGTTGCCTGGTATCCATCATTTTCCTCAAGCGCAGATCAGTCAGTGCCGGCTTTGTGAACTGAAACCAACAGTAAGTTTAGTGTGGTAAATTTGGTTACCATAATATTACATGACATATTATAAGACAAACCTCACAGTTCAGAAGGTAGATCCCTCAGTCACAGGGAGCAGAGGAAAGCTGCACGCAAGGAGCAAACCTCCCACAATGCACAGCGGGTGATTGCTAATCCACTCTAGAGTAGAGCTGCCATACTGCAGGGCGCTCAGAATAGCCGTCCACACTAATATTATCAGACTGATATTATCATGAAATATTATCATAATTTCAAGGAACTGTTCATGCTTCCTGACGTCCCCATGGAGTTCAAAATCTCTGTCTGTGCTCAGTAAGGGGGACATAAGACAAAAAGACAACATGACAAGACACAAACATATAGATTGAGTATGAGACTAAAGACTCCAACTCTAGTATATAGTACTGCATAGTATTCAGTAGTAAAGCATTTCATTATGAACAGACATCTGAAGCCATTTTTGAGCCAAATAAATGCAAACTTTCATTATTTCTTTGAAAGTAAGGTTGCATGATAATTCTCATGAGAAAAAATAAATTTTTGACCGAAATTGTCAGTGAATGGAGTAATCTCTCCACACAACATTTATGTAATCTACCCACCCTCATGCTGCTTCAAAATAATAAAATATCAAAGCCGTTATTTTTGATACATTGAAAATGGTCATAGTGAGCACTGCCTGTCAATATTGGGTTGGATGGATGGGTAGGTAGGGAAAAAAAAAACAATAATAATAATACACACATGCATAAATATAATAAACATTTATATACTGTACATACTATATTACGCTATATAATTTAACACTTACATAGAAGTAAAAATAGATATAAAAATACTGATAAAACACTCATTAAAAGTTTTTCTTTGGTCAAATATACACAGCAAAATATCCAGTGCTGTTTAGAGTTGTTTTTATGGTGTTAATTTATCAAAGTGTTGATTCTGGTGTTGATTTGAATGGCATTAACACTTGCAGTGTAAATCAGTGGTCGGAGTCAGTGTAATTACAGCGAGTTGACATAATTGACACTGGTGATGAGTTGATCCAATTTCCGGTCCTTGCACATTATTTCCTTTTTGATTAATGGCGGACGACCACGAGGAGAGGACAGTGTTCAAACAGGTATAATATTTTACAACCACTTAAATTGACACATTTTCATGTGTAGTTTACGTTTCTCACCATTCAGAATAATATTAGTACATTTCTCAACATTGCTAGAGTGCTAACAGTATTTCTTTTCAGATAACGCGACAGACCACCGACAGCATCTCGAGGCCATTTAGCTGCACCACTTGTTAGCAAGCAAATTGAGGTAAGAATGGCATTGTTTGTTAGTTAGCCGTTTTAAACGTAAGTTTTCTTATATTTTAGAATTAACAGGGTAACAGGGTCATTTCTGTGATTTGTGTAACTTGACTGTTTAATGAGTGTTAGAAAACACTCTCTGTCTATAAGATGTTTTCATGTTTTCACCCCTCCTTTTCTTCTCTCCCTCTCTGCTCGCCCTCCCTGTACAGCACTGTTGTCTTCCTTCTGATTTCCCCCTCCTCCATCTGTTCTCTCTCTCTCTTGTATTATGTTTTATTATGTTTTAATATATCTTACTCATATTCGAGGTACGCATGCGCACATGTATGCATTAGCTTTTCTTGGTTCAAATGTTCAAATGAGGACACGATAGCTAGGACTCCAAGGTAATGGGGTTCGTGATGAACTATGGAGATAGTTCAGCATCCTTCGCCAAGTTTATTCCTAATATGTCCATATTTTCCTGTACATGTGGCCATTTTATATAACACATATTCTTGGCCAACATCCTATATGTATGTCATCTATATCCTCATTGGTTAAAGGGTTGAAACTCCCCTCGACATATGCCTATATAATATCTTTGTATCTATGAATAAAGTTGAAGTATTGAGAATACAATTTGATGTGTGTTTTCTTGCTTCCCGGCCGTTATACACTTTAAGGGACTGAGAATTTTCCAGGTGGCAAAGAGAATCTATAGGGACCGATTGTTAATTACTGACAATGAGTTAAATCAACGCAAATAACGCAGCATCCATATTCCCCTTCTTGTGGCTCACGTTATTTGTGTTGCCAAAATAAGACATTGTAACGCATTTGTCTCCAGTATTTTAGTATAACTGTGCATTGTTCCACAAATAATCTCTGACTGTGTAAGTGAGCAGCAATCAGTAATGCTAACCCGAGACGTTTTTTTTTACGTGGGCCTTGAACGCACAGCTTCGGATGATCCGAGGCGTTTACATGAAATATATCGCGGTTACTCTCGTCTGCAAAGTAAAATGCAGCGGAGATAAATGATCAGATAATCAAGCAAGAAGCGTTTTGCTAAACTTATATTTTCTGCCAGCGTATGACTGAACTAATATTTGCTCATCATATGAGACACGTGTTTGACGTGCGCGCGCTTCATCTGCAATAGTAGATAATTTAGCTTACAATTAACTCGCTGCGATTTCACTTTAATGTAACGTTAACATTTGTGGGGTGACAAATGGAGCTTCTGACAAGCGGC
>NW_015506258.1:212503-237802 GCF_001515645.1 Sinocyclocheilus grahami | reverse complement strand
GAGGACACGATAGCTAGGACTCCAAGGTAATGGGGTTCGTGATGAACTATGGAGATAGTTCAGCATCCTTCGCCAAGTTTATTCCTAATATGTCCATATTTTCCTGTACATGTGGCCATTTTATATAACACATATTCTTGGCCAACATCCTATATGTATGTCATCTATATCCTCATTGGTTAAAGGGTTGAAACTCCCCTCGACATATGCCTATATAATATCTTTGTATCTATGAATAAAGTTGAAGTATTGAGAATACAATTTGATGTGTGTTTTCTTGCTTCCCGGCCGTTATACACTTTAAGGGACTGAGAATTTTCCAGGTGGCAAAGAGAATCTATAGGGACCGATTGTTAATTACTGACAATGAGTTAAATCAACGCAAATAACGCAGCATCCATATTCCCCTTCTTGTGGCTCACGTTATTTGTGTTGCCAAAATAAGACATTGTAACGCATTTGTCTCCAGTATTTTAGTATAACTGTGCATTGTTCCACAAATAATCTCTGACTGTGTAAGTGAGCAGCAATCAGTAATGCGCGTTTTTTTTTTTTTTTACGTGGGCCTTGAACGCACAGCTTCGGATGGTCCGAGGAATTTACATGAAATATATCGCGGTTACTCTCGTCTGCAAAGTAAAATGCAGCGGAGATAAATGATCAGATAATCAAGCAAGAAGCGTTTTGCTGAACCTATATTTTCTGCCAGCGTATGACTATGAACTAATATTTGCTCATCATACGAGATGTGTTTGACGTGCGTGCGCTTCATCTGCAATAGTAGATACTTTAACTGACAATTAACTCGCTGCGATTTCACTTTAATGTAACGTTAACATTTGTGGGGTGACAAATGGAGCTTCTGACAAGCGGCTCGCTGGATTTTCTTTAATTAACAACGTCATAATTTGCATTTTTCTTGGCCAACAGCTTTCATGTTCATCAAGGCGTGAAGAAATTTGTAAAACTGCACAGCGATAGTAGGTTCCAAGACTTTCTCACTGAAGGTAAGCTAAGAATCTTGTTCTACTGCTTACAAATGTACTTAGTCATATAGGAACTATGCTTGATGTATAAGCCCACAGTGCTTGTGTATGTTAACACTTTACAATAAGGTCTCATTTGTTAACATTAATTAATGTGCAAACTAACAATGGCTAACTTTAGTATTAGTTAATAAAAGTAGAACTGTTTGTTAATTTTAGTTCATAGTGCATTCATGTTAACAGATACAACTTTTGATTTGTATAGTGTATTAGGAAATGTTGAGATTAACATTAACTAAGATTATTAAATGCTGTAGAAGTATTGTGCGTTCTTAGTCCATGTTAACTAATGAAACTTTATTGTAAAGCACCAGACGTCAGCTTGTTAATATTGTTATCAGTCACATGACGGCAATTCATGGGTAAGACTTCAGTGCTCAGATGCAAGAAATGCACACAGCTGTGTCAATTGGTGTAGAAAACAATGGTAAGTTTAGCATTAACCATTTTTTTTTTTACATTGAAGGAGGCATCCTCACCCGCAAACAGCAGGAAACTTATGCCTTGTGCATTATTTCTCTCTTTCCTAGCCTGAGAGACCAGTTTTCAACAAAGAGCTATGTAAGAATCTTTTGTATTGATGTCCTTTTAACACAATCTAGTTGGACATTAAGTTTTGTGCTCCTTTTTTGTGGCATGTAATAGTAGTTTATCTATTAAATGTAATGTAATGACTAACGTAATGTTCAGATCTTACAAAAAGGTGTTCTCGTCTTTCTGACAGGAGCATTTCTACGTTCCGGAAATCTCCTGGTGCCTTAAAACTTTGTCGAGGAAGAACCCAAAACGTGTTTGCTTGGAGATGACTGAAAGTGGAGGACCAAGTCGACGAAGAAAGATAGATGATGTGCAACAACTTGAAGGAGATGCATGCAGAGAGGTAACTTCTTTCCATGTCCATACAGCTGATGAAGCTGAAGTTATGCAAAAGATGACAGAAACGTTCAAGCACAGACAATAGGGCTGCACAATAAATTGCATGCGATATTTAATGCGCATCTTGCCAGTAAAGCCGGTTCTGTAATCAGCGGTAAATCTGACGAGCTGCGCAAAACCACGATCATATTTTGCACGTTTTGCGCAGCTTGTCAGTGAACAACGGCTCTGTGTAGTAAATGCTGCTCCACGTGAAAGCACGCACGTGATGGAGATTTACCGCTCCAGGGGGGGGTTGAGGAAATTAATTTAATGACGTTTTCCTTTCACTGTAATACACAAAGCATGATATCAACTGGTTTTGTTTGGCACGTATTGGGTTAAGATGTGTTATATAGGTGTTCATTTTTAATTATGCATTTATCATTTCACATTGTAATTAGTGTTTTTTTGTTTGTTTGTTTGTTTTCCTGGTTTAATCTAATTTGTTTGTGCTTTTTTTTCAGTCCTGCACCAGTATTGAAGGCCGTCTCGGCAGGAGGGAGGGCCACCAGCCATTCCTACTGAGATCAGGAAGGAGTAAGGGCAGGATCAACCACTTTTGCATCGTTGTGGACAAGCGCCTCATCCCTTGCGTTGGAACCAGCTCCTTGAGTGCCTTTGAACTTTTTAAAGTTCACTATGTCTTCAACCTGTCCTACGACGAAGCTCTGGTGTCAAAAGCCAACAGCTTGTTCTACAGGCCTTTTGATCAGCAATGTTTATATGGGTCAGATGATGGTGAATATATGGTATCTTTTTTTGTGTTGGTTGTAATAGTTACATCTGTGTTAAAAATAACATTTCAAACTGACACAGCGTGTTGACCTTTTTTTTTTTTTACACCGAATGCACAGGTATTTTTAGTCGAATACAGATTACACTTAATTACCTTAATCAGGGTTTGTATGAACACTATATTAGTGTGGAAATAAGTCTCTTGGTGTTAAGATATTGACAGAGACAGATAAAGACAGACATAGCAACAGAATGACAGAATGGAAGACAGATAGAATGCCGGATGGATGGATGGATGGATGGATAGATAATCGCATGTACCATTTACCAGTGTTATTTTTATAGTCTTTCTTTCATGTATTTGCTTCATTCATGTTATTCCATTATGGATTGTATTTTTGTACCGCATTAGCTACAGGACTCTGCACTACAGTAAATCAATATGAATAATGATTCATTATTCTTACAGTATTATTTAGTGCAGACAATATCCTATTAGTTCTGACAAGCCCCACCTTTCCAATGAGTATATAAAGAGTCTCATAGATGAACATCAGGTAGCTAGTAAGCAACAGAAGATACAAACAGACATGCGATTTCACCTACTCACTTACTCCTGAGACTCAGCATCTGACATCAAATCCAAATCTTTTTGGTCTGTTTCTGAATTCTGTTCCACAGAAGTGAAAGAAACCATCAAGAATCATTACACACAACAACTCTGAATAGCCATATAACTTACTGTCCCATTAAAGCAGAGACTGTCCCATAACGCACTCAAGCAGTCATCAATGACACTCAGCAGCCTGTGTATTCATCTATTTACAGTTTGGAGGGTATGAACTCCTCTCATATACCCTGATGGAAGTAATCAATGATTTTCTGTGTCCTGAGGTGAGCTCTCAGAGAACCACAAGTATCCGGGAGTCTATAAGGTCAGTCTCTGGGGAGTGATCTTTCTCAAACACAGCGGCGTTCCTCTGACACGTAAGTGATCGGCGTGCCACACATTCAGAATTTCACATGACTCTACTGCCTCTGTGATTGCAGGGGACACATGAATCACTATAAAATTGTCAGCAGTGAATAACTGCTTGTGTGAAATGTCAATGTTATGTTGTTGGTTTTTTTCTCTCTGAGAGTGATTCGGCTCTTGATTGAAGATGGCATCTTGAAACAGCGTGGCCAGATACTGCTGTCATCTACTCTACTGCTGTGACACAACTGTCCAAACTGCTGAGTCTCCAAAAACAATTGTGAGTTTCCTTTACTAACTAGAAGCAGACACTCCATTGCATGGATACTTCAGGTAATATTATGTTCCTACTATTCTTTTGTCACTTCATCATTGGTAGCTGGTCTAACAAGCAACTAACTCAACCGGTCACCACTAGCATAGTCAAAGTGACCATTACTTCCAATCAGACTGAAGAAATGGCCTTAACTAGCTGATGTACTTGACAAGTGAAGCTCTATATTTAACACTTGTTGATTACAACAGAAAAAAATGGACGAGAATAAACATTTAATACAGACTTAAGAAAGACATGATTTTTCTAGACAATATAAAGGCTGACATGAGGCTACTGTGGTAAAATCACATTCTAAGCTTGTCTATGTACAGCTACACTACACTGTAAAAAACATTCATAAAATTTACGGTAAAAAAACGTCAGCTGTGGTTGCCAACATTTTACCGTAAAAAAACAGTAGCAGCATTTTAGGTTTTACTGTTTTAACTTAAATTTACAGTTAAATACCGTAATTTCATTAATTGATATAATGTTAATGTACAAACCCTCTGAAGTACTGAAATCTGTTTTGTACTTTTGTAATACACTGATAACCACCAAAAGCAGGTGGTGATGAGAAAATCACATGATGAACCAAAGCCTATCCCAAGCTTTTAAATATTAACATATATAGAAGGTGCACAGTATCATTCACACAAACACTAAACATCATCATGGCAGCACACATAAAACAGAAATAATGCAATAAACATTAATTGAACAACATTAGATGTAACATACAATCCTAATGTACACAATTGCTCTTTGTTAATAATTGGAATCTTTTCTGGGAGCGTCCTAGGCTTTTTCGCGCTGATGGCCTGCACCCCAGCAGAGTCGGAGCGGAACTCATGTCGGACAACATCTCCAGGACGCTACGCACCATGTGACTAGTAAGTCAAATCTCAAATAACTGCCCTGATGCATTTTAGGTTTTACTGTTTTAACTTAAATTTACAGTTAAATACCGTAATTTCATTAATTGATATAATGTTAATGTACAAACCCTCTGAAGTACTGAAATCTGTTTTGTACTTTTGTAATACACTGATAACCACCAAAAGCAGGTGGTGATGAGAAAATCACATGATGAACCAAAGCCTATCCCAAGCTTTTAAATATTAACATATATAGAAGGTGCACAGTATCATTCACACAAACACTAAACATCATCATGGCAGCACACATAAAACAGAAATAATGCAATAAACATTAATTGAACAACATTAGATGTAACATACAATCCTAATGTACACTTGACAGTCACCACTGATAAGCTACCACTAAATATTGTAGAAACTTAATTTGCTGTAAAGTTGCTTTGCAATGATTTGTATCGTGAAAAGCGCTATACAAATAAACTTGACTTGACTGACTTGACAACTGATAAGAAAAACGAAGAAGAAACATAGTTATTTCAACAAAAAACATCACATTTGAAATGTATCGCAGGGAATTCTGGGAATGTCAATTTGCAGTTATTCACTGTAAATTATACAATCTTTTTCACTTCCAAAAATTGTATACTACCGTAAAATTATATGTAATGTCCAATACAGTTTTTCACCATATATTGTAGGGGAATTTACTGTTAACCATTTAACAGGTTTTTATTGTAGCATTTTTACAGTCTTTTACCATTAAATTCACTGTCATTTTTTACAGTGTACTGTTCAAACATTTGGGGACATTAAGTTGTTTATTTGGTTTATTTGATCATAAGAAAAAAAATTCTTAAGCGGTAAATCAGCATCTTATAATGCTTTCTGAAGGATCATGTGACTCTGAAGACTGGAGTAATGATGCTGAAAATTCAGCTTTGCATCAAAGAAATAAATTATATTTTAAAATATATTCTTTCAATTGTAATAATATTTCATAATTGTACTGTTTTACTGTATTTTGAACACATAAATGCAGCCTTGGTGAGCATACAATACTTTTTTAAAACATTAAAATGTCTTACTGACCCCCCAAACCACTCTTTTGGATCAAAACTCCTGTCATGGCCTTGTAAAACAAATGTATCTACTAAAAAGAATTACATCTGTATTGGGAAAAACTGGAATAACACACATAAGGATAAGGAAAAAATGTAATGTAGGCGCTGTAACAAAAAATGCAAGCTCCACATTTGGGTTGGAATGACTTGCCCCCACTGACTTTCACTGTCTGTCCATTATTGTACATTCAATTTTCATTCGGTTTTTACAAACTGAAAGTAAAGCCTGTGAAAATTGATAGAGCTTAAGTTGTATTTAACCCTAAATACTTTCCTTGAAGCTTCCTTTTTTATCATCAGGGTTTGCATACACCAAAAAGAATGAGCTATTATATTGATGTGCACCAATACACCGCTCATAATTTGTTCATCAAATGTGCAATTAAAACCAAATTTGTGTTAGTGAGGTGATCTCTCTCTGGCAGATGTTACAGGAGTTGTGGAAAGTGCTTTTCCCTGTATCACTGGCCTCAACACTATCTGACCATTAACTGTTTTGACTTCAGCTCCATCTCTGAACGCTTGCTCTCTGTCTCCACATTTACAAAAAAAGAGAGGACGAAGCAGAACAGAAACAAATGTGCCAATCTGCCGGGCTAATTTTAGGCCCATCCTCTAGTCTTGACACGAGCGGGTAACGCAGCAGCGTGGGTGATCCGCTAATGGAGGCCTGAGAGGTGAACTATAGATCAGCGCTTCAATATTAATGGCGCTACGGCACGTATGAAGAATTCAGGAATCGCATAACAGCCACAAAGAGAAACACTAGAGCCGACGCTGTCAGCAGTTTGTCTGTGTTTAAGTATTAAATGTTTCATTCTCCCTCCACACTGTTAAATATCTCCGGGCCTGAGGAGTAAAAGACGAACAGGTAATGAAGAAACTATGGAATTCTGTAAGGAAGAAGTTTTTTAAATTTGAACGAGGTTTGCTAGTGCTGTTACCTAATTACTTTCACCTAATACGGAATTTCATACCATTTTAAATATTATTCCTTAAATTCAAATTTCAATTAAAAATCTTGTTTGCTACATAAATTCAAATTTAGGAACTGTTTTCAAGATTGTACACCAGCCTAACACACACCGATAAAATAAAATAGTAAAAGTAATAATAAATTTAATTTAAATTTAATCTAAATTAAATTAGATGAAAAATACAACAACAACAACAACAAAAATCCATGGGACTCATGTGGAATGTAACAAGACCCATAAAATTAAAAATACAACCAACACAATGTGCACCTAGAGGTGTGGATTTATGGAAAGACTTCTCACCTTTTCTATTATTAAATGTGATTAGCATGTTTATTTATTGAGTCTCTGCTTTAAAACCTGTTGTATGTCATGTTCCTATGTACATGCTCTTTTCATGTTGTACCCAGCATACGTTACATTTACTGTAGCTAAGAAATTTTAAAAAAGACACTTGCCATTATATGTTTGATATGTTAAGCATGTGACATATCGGCTCGACACTTCTCCTGTCTTCCTCCGAGGAGGTTGACGTGGAGGGCGTCGAAGAGGTTTCGCCCCCTCAATCGCCCCAGTATGAGGAGCTAGTGGAGGTGCTTACTCGTGCCGCGGCCAAGTTAAGAATCGATTGGCCCGCCGAGAAGCAGGCCGAGCCGCAGCGAAGTAAGCTTGATGAACGCTTCCTGCGCGCAAGGCCGCCACCTCCATGCCGGAGCCTGCCGTTTTTCCCCGACCTCCACACCGAGGTGTCGAGGTCGTGGGCCAAGCCGTTTTCAGCCCGCCTATTCGTCCCTGCCTCAGATTATTATGGGAATGTGGCAGGGCTGTCTGAGCGCGGCTATAAGGCGATGCCCCGGGTTGAACAGACGCTAGCTAGCTATCTGTCCCCGGGCATGGCAGCGTCATTAAAGGCTCCGGCACTGCCCTCCAAGCCGCTACGTATGACATCAGCGCTGGTGGGCAAGGGGTACGCGGCAGCGGGTCAGGCCGGTGCGTGTCTGCACACAATGTCTGTGTTACAGGCGTACCAGGCCGACCTGTTGAAAGAGCTGGATGAGGGCGAGGAGCTTAGCTCTGATAATATCGCAGAGTTAAGGAGAACCGCTGATCTCTCTCTCCGTGCCACCAAAGAGACCGCCCGCGCCATTGGGCGGTCCATGGCAGCTATGGTGGCAGCAGAGAGGCATTTGTGGTTGACCCTGTCTGATATGAAAGAGAAAGACAGGGTCTTCCTTCTCGACGCCCCGCTTGTGCCCTCTGGCCTGTTTGGCGACACTGTTAATGCAGTCGTCGACAGGGACCAGGAGGCCCGTAAACAAGCGGCGGCGTTTCAGCGGTTCCTTCCTCGCCGTATTTCAGCTCCGGGGGCTGCTGGGCGGCAGCAGTCCCCACCGCGTACCAGCTCCTCACATAGGGAGACGCAAAAACAGAGCGTTGCCGCC
This sequence comes from Sinocyclocheilus grahami, assembly GCF_001515645.1. Taxonomy (NCBI): domain Eukaryota; kingdom Metazoa; phylum Chordata; class Actinopteri; order Cypriniformes; family Cyprinidae; genus Sinocyclocheilus; species Sinocyclocheilus grahami. The sequence goes on along the minus strand of NW_015506258.1, from coordinate 229,390 downwards.
CGTGTTCCCCCGCGTCGGGACCGGAGGCAGAAGCAGCGCTCTGGGTTGGGGGCCTCGAAGCCTAAGCCGGATCTTCGGACCGTCCTTCAGGCGAAGAGGTCCTCGACCAAACGGTCCTGACGGTTCTGGTATAGGACTAGCGAGGGCAGGCCCTTCTGGGGCAGAGAGGGTCACACCGCATTACACGGTGCCCATCTCGCCCCAGTGCCCTCGGGAGATCGTTCTGCCAACCCTGCCGGTGTTCCAGGGCGCAGCGGTCTCCAGCGAGCATATCTGTCAGTTACCGCCCGGCAACGTAGCGGCACTGAGAGGCTCGCGGCCTCTGCGGAGGTCCCCAGAGCAGCTAGTTCGGTTGTCCCCTGTCGGCGTGCAGACGCTTCAAGGCACCGAACTAGCCGTTCTGGGCACACCAGAAATCAGTCTCGAGAGACTGATTCCCTTAGTAGATTATTTAGCAGCGTGGAAGCTACTGCCAAATGTATCTCAATGGGTCCTGCGTACTGTAGAAAGAGGCTACGGAATCCAGTTCGGTTCTCGTCTGCCTCGATTCAACGGGGTCACCCCCACGCTAGTGGGTCCCGAGCAGGCTCTGGTATTAGAACAAGAACTAGTTACTCTCTTAAGGAAGGAGGCCATCGAGGTGGTCCCTCCGCACGAGATAGACTCCGGGTTCTACAGCCGTTACTTCATTGTTCCGAAGAAGGGTGGGGGGTTGCGTCCCATTTTAGATCTGCGCTTATTGAACCGCTCAGTCATGCGACTGAAGTTCAGAATGCTCACACTCAAGCAAGTCGTGTCCCAGATCAGGTCCGAGGACTGGTTTGTCACGATCGATCTGAAAGACGCGTATTTCCATATCTCCATCCTTCCTCGTCACAGGAAGTTCCTGAGGTTCGTTTTTGGGGGCAAAGCGTACCAATATCGTGTTCTTCCTTTCGGCCTTGCACTCTCACCCCGTACTTTCACGAAGTGTGTAGATGCTGCTCTGGCTCCGTTGCGACTCCAGGGCATCCGCATACTCAACTACATCGACGATTGGTTGATTTTAGCTCCTTCAGAGCAGATAGCGGTTCAACATCGAGATGTTGTTCTCGCTCACATGAGAGAGTTGGGGTTAAGACTAAACGCCAGGAAGAGTGTGCTTTCTCCATTACAGAGAACCACCTATCTGGGCGTGGTGTGGGATTCAACCACGATGCAGGCACGGTTGTCTCCTGCTCGGATCGAGTCGATCCTCACTACAGTCAAGAGAGTGAAAGAAGGCCAGTCACTCACTGTCAAGCAGTTTCAAAGACTGCTGGGTCTGATGGCAGCCGCGTCCAACGTGATTACTCTTGGCCTGCTGTACATGAGACCCCTGCAGTGGTGGCTCAAGACCAGGGGGTTCTCCTCGAGGGGAAACCCGCTTCGCATGTTCAAGGTCACGCGGAGATGCCTACGTGCCTTAGACATGTGGAGGAAGCCTTGGTTCTTGTCTCAGGGCCCGGTGCTGGGAGCTCTTTGTCGCCGCGTGACGCTAGCGACAGATGCATCCCTCACCGGTTGGGGTGCGGTCATGAGTGGCCACCCTGCCCGCGGTCTGTGGAGTGGTCGCCATCTGACGTGGCATATCAATTGTCTGGAGATGCTGGCCGTATTTCAGGCATTGAAACACTTTCTCTCGGACCTGAGAGGTCACCATGTGTTGGTGCGCACCGACAACACAGCAGTGGTCTCATACATAAACCACCAGGGAGGTCTGAGCTCGCGCCGTTTATACAAATTGGCACACCAGATCCTTGTGTGGTCCCAGGAGAGGCTCCTCTCGCTGAGAGCGATGCACATTCCTGGGCGTCTCAATGTGGTAGCAGACATCCTGTCGAGGCAGGGGCCGAGGCCCGGGGAATGGATGCTTCACCCCGAGGTGGTGAAGCAGATATGGAGTATTTTTGGCCAGGCTCAGGTGGACTTGTTTGCGACTCAGAAGACATCGCAATGTCCCCTCTGGTACTCTCTGACTCATCCAGCTCCGTTGGGGCTGGATGCCATGGTGCAGGCGTGGCCGAGGCTTTGCCTGTACGCTTTTCCCCCGATCGCTCTGCTCCCAGGAGTTCTGGAGAGAGTGCGCCACGATGGAGTCCGTCTACTGTTAGTAGCCCCGTTCTGGCCAGGCCGAGTATGGTTCTCGGACCTGATTTCTCTTCTCGACGGCTCTCCATGGGAGATTCCCGTCATGAGGGACCTCCTCTCGCAGGCGGAGGGCACGATATTTCACCCCCGCCCGGAGCTGTGGAAGTTATGGCTGTGGCCCCTGAGGGGGCACAGCTAGTAGCTTCCGGTCTCTCGACTGAGGTTGTTGAGACCATCCTCCAATCCAGAGCTCCCTCCACGAGGAAACTGTACGCCTGGAAGTGGAAGCTTTTCACTTCCTGGTGTAGACACCGCCAGCTCGACCCAGCTAGCTGCCCAGTTGGTACAGTACTGGAGTTCCTGCAGGCCCGGTTTTCTACAGGGTTAACCCACTCCACCCTGAAGGTCTACGTGGCGGCCATTGCGGCCTACCACGCCCCTCTTGGTGGCTTTTCAGTGGGGAGGCACCCCCTGGTTACACGTTTCCTCCGCGGTGCGCTGAGGCTGAGGCCTCCGGTACGATCTCGTGTCCCTTCTTGGGACCTAGCAGTGGTGCTAGAGGCTCTCTGTAAGCCTCCATTCGAGCCTATCGAAGATATCTCTGATCGCCATCTTTCAATTAAGACTACCTTTCTTCTGGCAATATCTTCTCTCAAGAGAGTTGGGGATTTACAGGCCCTCTCAGTGGCCCCTTCCTATCTTGACTTTGCGCCCGGTCTGGCCAAAGTATTTCTGTACCCTCGGGTGGGGTATGTCCCGAAAGTCCCCTCTTCAGCACCACAGCCCATTGTACTTCAGGCCTTCAGTCCTCCTCCCTTCAGGGAACCAGACCAGCAGAAGCTTAACTGTGTGTGTCCAGTGCGAGCACTGGATGCATACGTCCACAGAGCTGCCCTGTGGAGGAGGGCGGACCAGTTGCTTGTGTGCTACGGTCCTCCTAAGAGAGGTCTTCCAGCAACTAAGCAGACCCTCAGTCGGTGGATAGTGGATGCCATCTCCTTATGTTACGAGTCCTCTGATCTCCCCTCGCCGTTAGGGGTCAAGGCTCACTCGACGCGAAGTGTGGCAGCCTCTAAGGCCTTCCTATCAGGGGTGCCTATGCAGGACATCTGCAACTCTGCGGGTTGGACAACACCCCTTACCTTTGTTAGGTTCTATGAGCTAGACATGCGAGCCACTCCCGGCTCTTCCGTTCTCTCACCCTAGCTGTGCAGTCTTCCACACTAGGCAGGGAATTGGAAGTCTGGCGGCGTGGGCATTCTCGTTCCCCTAGCGTTTGTCGACGCAGCTCGAGTTCCTGAAGAGGAACGTCTCAGGTTACGTATGTAACCCTAGTTCCTCGAGGGAACGAGACGCTGCGTCTTGGTGCCATACTTCCGGCGTCCCTGCCGGCGCTTGCTTCATTCCTAGAAGCTGACGCGGGCTCCGCCGCACGTGCTTTTATAGCTTCCTGGTCATGACGTCATCCGCCGTGACGTCCCGTTCAGCTATTGGACTGATTTCACATACGATTCAGAGCGTGGATCGCGGAAGGCGTTCCCCTAGCGTTTGTCGACGCAGCGTCTCGTTCCCTCGAGGAACTAGGGTTACATACGTAACCTGAGACGTTTTCTGCTATCTATAGCCTGATGAAGACTCTTCTAGCTGCAACATGTTGCTTGTGCTGTACTTCATTCGGCAGCCCGGGCTCATGCCGTAGGAAAGGGTCTATTCTTTCCAGAGCTTGAGGGCTAAAATAAAGCATTTGAAGCATGTGAAACCATGAGAAAGTCAGAGAAAATGAGAGAGGGAGAGAGGGAGGGAGGCCCAAGGCAGCCAAGCCTCTTTTGTGCAATATCTAGAAATAATTCCAAGGTCGACTTTCTTGGTATCGAGGGGTTTGGAATAAACACAGCACTAATTAGCCCAAATGTGATACAAAAGGCCTATCTCAGATTAGCCTGATGACTGAAGAGAGTCTCCAAACTCTATTATTCTCCTGATGTCATGCCTCAGTTGAGAGGATGGCGGTTTTAGTGATCAAGGTCTTCATGATCCAGAGAGCTGCTGGGTCAAATCCTGATCACATCAAGGTAAATGAGCCATTGAGAAAAGAGGAATAAAGGCCATGAACCAGTGATGATAAAACTATACTTAGCACTGCACTGTAATAAAATTACAATTAGACTCTTAAATTAAATGACGAGATAAATTCTCAGTAGAAGAATTCAGAAGAATATTCATTTCAGATCCTTCAGATCAATTTTCTGTCATATCCAACACAATTGCATTAATAAAATAGTCTGAAACCATATGTAAAAAAAAAAGCAGAACATACTATTTAGCCTAAAAGTTTCTTCTGTTTATAGCTGTCACCATATCTGACAGCAGATGACTATGAATGGGAAGTAGAACTAGAGATAATTTGACAGTTTGCCAAGCTATAACTATGAAAATTAACTTAACAAAACTCCAAACAAAAACATAGAGAGAAAAAAAAATGTAGTGCGGTGCCTACTTAACATAATACTTGATACATATGAACGAGAATTCTCTAGATCTGAGAGAAATCAAAGCATAAATAAAATATAAAATTAAATTAAATTACATATAAATGAAATTCAAATCAAATCAAATAAAGCTATTTTGACAGTTTGCAAAGATCTAACTAAGAGAATTCATTTTAAAATCAAATTAACATCTGTCTCTACTTAATATTGAGATGCAGATAGATAGAAAATCATTTTCTAGATCCGAAAGAAGAACACAAAGTTCAAAATCAAAATTTTAAAAAAGTACAATAAAATATATTTTAAAATAAAAGCAATAAAAGGATTTCTCTAGATCTGAGAAAAGAACACATAGGAAAACATCAAGTAAAAGTAAAAAAAGTAAGTTTTAAATTTTTTACATGCGTCTGCTAATTGATTAAATGTAATGTAAATGTAAATAAATAAATAAAGACACAGAGGGACAGGATTTTTGTCAATCTAAGAGAAGAACACAAAGTACAAAATAAAACCAAATAACAAAAAAATTAACAAAATAAATGTGGGCAAGATGTCTCTAGATCCAAGAAAAGAACACAAAGTACAAAATAAATAAAAAATAAAAATGTAAAATTAAATAAAACATATAAAAATACAGATCCACAAGATTTCTCTAGATCCAAATAAAGAACACATGATCTAAAGTGTTATAACCAAAATGTCATAACCAATCAAGTTGGATCGACTGTCACTCACAACTGTTGTTCTTTGCAAAAACAACCTTCATCGGAGTGACACCCCCCAGGACAGTACACAAGTCCTATTGATAACAGACAAAGCCGACCTGTGTCTGTGTCCCCAACCTCCACCCCCACACAGGACTCTAGGGTTCGATGGGTTTTTGTAAGAAAAATATCCATATTCAAAACTTAATAATCACTTTAATCTAGCTTGCACCAGTAGTTGTACACAGAAGCAGTTCCGGGAGCATGCCGTATGAGGTCAGCGTTGCGCATGTGCCAGTGAGTCTCGTGAAAACCAACGTTTTTTTACAGGATCAAAAGAACCAAAGTTTTCTTACTTTAGCAAAGGAAAACCAGTCTCCTCTTGGCTTATATCGAAATCCTCCGACATTCTTCTTTACAAATCCTCATTTTGTACTTCTAATCTTTGATGAATTGATTCAGTTCACGAACCTGATCTGAATGATTCATTTGTGAATCTGACTGATTCATTTGTGAATCTGACTGATTCTTTGTTCAAATAGCTGACTCAATGATCCAGTAGCACTGAAATATTATCACAATTTAAAGGGGTCATATGATGTTGCTAAAAAGAACATTATTTTGAGTATTTGGTGTAATGTGTAATGTTTATTATTATTTATTAGCTCTAAAAAGGGGAATATTTATGACGAATTATAACTGGTTATGATTCATAATAAATATTTAGATTATATCTTCGAATTAACTGTAGCAGAATCAATATTACAATAATTTGATCTGTCACACATTATTTTCCACATACTGTACATTGTTTCTCCTCTATGCCCCGCCTTTCTGAAACGCGTCGATTTTTACAAAGCTCATCGGTCTGAAAAGCGAGGTGTGCTCTGATTGGCCAGCTATTCAGTGCGTTGTGATTGGCTGAATACCTCAAGCGTGTGACAGAAATTTTACCATATTTTGTTTCCATGTGTCCCGGCACAATGCGACAAAACCAATAAAACCCATAACAAAGGAGGCATTTGTTGCATCCAGTGGGGATATAATTACTGATTATAATGACTTATACTGAGTTTTTATGCTTTGCGTTGCGTATTGCGCCACGTAAACATAAAACCATGTCTGCATTTGTGATCGGAGAAATGACAAACAACAAGCGCTACTCTACACTGCTCAAAACTCGCGTTTGAATCATCAGTGGCAAATTCAGTGGCCGTCCAGAATATTAGTCAATCGCCTGTCTAATGATCAAGACTGACGAGTTTGTGAATATGAGATCCGTATACCGGCCGGTCCAAGACTCAAAGTGTTACAATGAGATTCAATACGATTAAAGAGCTAAATAGAATAATCAAATGTCAGAATAATATTAATTAGAAATCAAGAAATGAACAAACAACCAACTGGCATTTCAACCTAAATTCGAGGTCATAATAAAATGGAGTCAGATTAGATAATAAAATGGAGTAAGAGTAGAATTGAGCTTAAATAAAATAACTTTTAACGCTGAAAAGACCGAACACACAAGAAACCTTCAGCCACCATTGGATACCTCCGTTGGGCCAATTGCGTGAGTCTTTCAATATTTTTGTGGAAACTGATTTTTTTCAGGATTCTTTTAAGGATCAGTCAGTCAATTTAATGCATCCTTGATGAATAAAAGTGTTAATTTCTCATTGATCTTGCAAATCATACTCGCCTCTAACGTCTGAACGTGTGTGTTGTTAGTACGCACTTACAGAACCTGCTAAGTTTTTCAATCTTTTGTTAGTTACAACTAAAAAAGGCTTGAAAAAAGGCATACAAAGCATGACAAATAAGAATTGCTTCATGTGTATGTTTATGCAATAGATTTAACAGTAAAAATGAGGGGAAATGAGTTAGTGTTTGTAACATCATTACTGAGGTGAGCACTGACACCAAATACCCATTTATCTTTTATAAATGCTATTTTATCACCTCTGTCACCTTACAAACTGTCACAAAATACATCCTCATGAATCGTTAATGGCTGCCTGTGAATTTACAGCTGTGTTAGCTCATACATTACAGTGTGATGAAAAAAATGTCACTTTGGCCTTGTTCCAAAACTTAGTGAGCTGCCTATGTAGGCATGATTATGCTGCCTTCTAAGATGCTTTGTTCTTGCCAGATTCTATGGCAGCAACATATGTATCCTTCCAAGAATTGCCACAAGCTCAGCAGAAAAAAAAGCAGATGAAGTGATAAAGATCAATTTTGATTGATTTCGGAAATATAATTCATTTACTGAAAAAAAACGTATTTCAGTCTAATTAAAACTGCATGGTTTAAGCCAGTATTTGCATGCACTGTGCATGTTGTTATAAGAGTAACACTCTGATAGCTTTGCAACATGCTAGTGTCATCCTGCATCAAAATCAACAGCAAGACAAGCCCTCCATGTACTTTATTACCTATTACCTAAGTTATTACCTAGCTATGTAGAATGTTCTAAATCATTTACAAAATTGCATTTCCATTAAGATTCCACCTATGTAGGCAGCAGACAGCTCACTAGGATTTAAATCAGAGGATTTACACCATTGTGTGTCACCTGGCTATTGTCATCTGTGGGAGCCCAGCTTTATCATGTACCGCACACATTCAGACCGGGAAATGTTTGACATTTACACCAAGAGGAAACCGTCTCCGCATTTGAAGCAGGAGTGCAGCTTCAGAGCATGATTTTATATGTGCATGTCAAGCTACATGTGACCGATAGAAAAGCCAGAAGCACACTGACAAGTAGAGACTCAGAGAACAAGACCTAACTAACAAAAACACACTAGCAGAGACAGAAGCACAGAAAGCTGCCACAAGATAACGGCTGCACCTGCGATATAAACAACACAGAATTCAGACAAAGCTGCGCTTCCTGGAAGTTTACATAAATCCAAGAGAGAAAACAAAAATTCTGTGCTAACTAGCCAAACATTACAAACACTGGAAAATATATTTGACTGCTTTGCCATGCAGATAAAGCACAACTAACAAAAAAAATTGTAAATAAATAAAATAAAAAAATAAAATACAACAACAAAATTAACAATGAAGTACAAATTCATTTTAAAAAGAGAAAAATAAAATAAAGAGTAAAACTGTTTGAAAACATTTTTCAACCAATAAAACAATACTAAAATAAAATTAAATAGAACATTAAACAATAAAATATAGTAACAGTTCACAATGTTACAACAAAGTTCACAATAACAAAATAAAATACTAAAATAAATAAATAGATAAATAAAAATTGAAATAATTTTCAAAAACATTTTTCACCAATAAATAAAATAAAACAAAATAAAATGCTAATTAATAATAAATAATATTATTTAAAAAACAAAATAAATTTTTCTTATAAAAATGGTTTCAATGCTTTTTCAAAACTGAAAATCCTGAAACTTTTCCCATTAAAACTATCTCAAATCCTATTGAGAGAAGACAGAGCCTTGGAATATTCATCTAATAGAAAGAGAAACTGATTTTTATTTTGTACCTTTTTGCTGAATGAAGCCAGAGCACTCAAAAGCATCTTTTTAAAGCTAAGGCAGAAGGTGGTCTGTTCCATTCAAGAGTGTCTCTCCTATTACAGCTCCCCATTTCACATTTCAATAAGACATGCGTCTGCAAAAATATATGAAAAAGCTGATAGAAAGTTATTAACCATCTTTACAAAGCGCACAGTGAGTGTATGTGGTGCGCGAGATGTTGATGTGGATCTGAGAGTTCATCTGAATAAGAATAAGAGACTAAATGAGTTGATGCAAGGACTGATATCCCACACCTATAGCATATCGTCTTCTGAGAGAAGTATTAATGTTACAGCTTGAGAAAGGGAAAGTGCTGAGAATTCCCAACGCTATCTCACGGCCAGTTCGTACATATTTTACGAGGTGGCTAATTCATACGAATTCGTACGACCTCACTCGTACGATTTTGTATGATTTGACCCCATTGACGGGTAGGTTTAGGGGCAGGGTTAGGTGCAGGTCATTCATATAAATTCATACGAATTGTGCAATTCGTAAAATTCATACGATTTTTGCAAAATCATATGTATTTGTATGAGTGAGGTCATACGAATTAGCCACCTTGTAAAATATGTACGAATTGCCGTGCGATTGGGCTGGAATTCCCTGGGATCCACAGGTTTTCTCATTCCCAGCGAGTGTTGCTCTCTTTTAGTGGTAGGGTTGATATTCCTTGAGATGATATGATGCTTTTGCTGATGTTAAAGAAATAGTTCACCCAAAAAATAAAACTTTTAATGTCATTTACTGACCCTCATGTTAATCCAAACCTATATGACATCATGGAACGTAAAATGAAATATTAAGCAGAATGTCCAAGCTGCAATCTTCCAGACGAGGAAAGTAAAAAAGAGAAGCTTGGTCTGTGAGACACAGACCAAAATTAAAGTCATTATTTACTAAAAATCTAACAAATGTAATTTGTGCTTGTGTGCAATTTAAAAAATTGTGCTCTTTTGTCTCTTTTGGTGCTTGAAAGTATAAATTACAAATGCAAATTAGAAAAATTCTGGCCAAAATCACATTCTATTTTTAACTGACGAAAAAAATAGTTAATGACTAAATTATGACAAAAAAATTGGGGGTGAACTATTCCTTTAAACATAATGGCTGGGCTGAATTTTCAAACTTAGTAGTACAATTCCAGCTCTTCAAAAATGATTTGCTATCTGAAAAAGTAATTTCATGTTATTGTCATAATTTTAAAGCCTAATATCTTTTTCATAACTGATCAGATTTGAGATTTTATTAAACTCACATCTATATATATTAAATATATATCTTTCTGAACAATAGCACTAGAGAATCTGCACCGTTTCTGCTGCTGTCTTACTTTAAATGGCAAAAGAGCGGAAGGTCGGAGGATTTATTGAGAATGAGAGTGAGCTGAATAGAGGAAGAGCAGAGATGCAGAGGCCTTGTCACAATCGTTTCCTGCGGCTTTGTAGACACAATCCAAGTCTGAATAACAAGGTTTAAACAGCACAGAGAGATAGAGGGAGTTTAAGAGAGAAACAAGTTAGGGGAAAAGAGAGAGAGGGAGAGACATGCACAAGAATGACTTTTAAAAGCTGTCACCATCTCAATGGCCAAAACAGGACGTTTTCGAATGCAGATCGCATAAACAAATGCAAATTATCCAATCACACTGCCATCCTCCTCAAAATAAAATTAAATAAAATTAAATACAATACAATTAAATTAAATTAAATTAAATTAAAATTATAATGATTTTATTTATGTATATATTTATTTACTTATTCAAAGCTAAAATACTGAAACTTTTGCCATTAAAGCAATCTCAAACCCTAGTGACTGAAGACTTATCTAATAGAAAGATAAACTTTTTTTTTTAATGAAGCCAGAGCACTTAAAAACTTAAAAGGATCTTTTTAAAGGTAAGGCAGAAGAGTGCCTCTTCTATTACATATTAACATATAAAGGCAAAAATAAAATTTTTCACAAAAAGTGTTTGATAATGGATTTGCTGCTTTCAAGGCTGATAATCCTAAAACTTTCCCAAGAGCAGAAATGGAACAAAAAAATGTATTTAAAAATAATGCATATAAAAATAAAATTAAATTCACTTGGATATAGCCTGTTACCAATCAAATCTAGCATTTTTACAGTATAACAGGAAATTGCAAAGAGTTTGGAAAAAAAGGTTGACAAACTGGTCTAGAGGGACTAAAAGTATATTATTTTCTTTTCTTGTTGGTTATCTCTTACTCAGTTTTCATATAATAGCATTTTGGCTATCCCTCTTCTCCCTGACAAGCTAATTTCAGCCCGAAACGTCTTGCAAATGAACGAGTGGCTCAGTGTATAACACTCATTTGAAGCTCTTGCTAATGTTTATTCAATACAAAGTTGAACGAAACCCAGTACAGATGAAGCCCCATCACTTTTCACTCTTGAAATCTCTCCTGCCCTTCGGGTGACTTCCACCAAATCAGTTGCACTTAAAAAGACACAAATGAGCAGTTCAGACACCTTAAAAAGTATCCCTATATTCGCTCCACAGCAAATGATCTTAATGATAAACTAAAGCTCGCTCTTCCAGCGCTTCACGGCAGGTTCGGGAAATCCGCACGCAAGCCAGCACACATTTCAACAGGAGCACGTGGCTGTTAGACCGCCTGCAGATATTTATTAGAGCCGTATGAAATTTTCATGTGGTGTGAAGCATTCTCTTTCATCCAGCAGCCTGCTGTCAAGCGTGAGGCGGAAGCCGAGGCAGCTCCGCACGGGAGGGAGGCATCCATCCCTACTTTTTTATTAACCTACTTGTATTAGTTTTCACATAACTTGTAGACATTTTACTAGTTAGACTTTCTCCAAACTATAATTCCTGACTAAATGTATAATCAAGTGAAACATTATGAAGTTGCATTCACAGCATCTAAATGTCACGATGCCAGGATGTTTTTTTTAATGTTCTATAGCAGACAGAAATACGATATAAAAGTAATATGAGTTATAATGTTACTAGCCTAATGTTAGTAAGAATGATTAGTCAAAACTTTACTGTGATAGGATATTCTCTGTTCACGAATATAGCCATATATGTTTATAATGATAGTTTTTGGATTGTATAGGCCTACATACAAAGCATGCTTGTGTTTATGAATGTAACTAAGCTTCTGTTCATGAATATCTGCTCTGGTGTAAATATTTTGAATGTGTTATACCCGTGTCTTATGGAGTAATGACGCTGAAATGTTTGAAACCGTTTTAATTTTGGTTTAGGACTGCGGCTGCATCACCGGCATCTTGCACAAGAAAGGCACACGCACGTCGTTCAGTTTTGAGTTCGCTGGAAAATCCTACTGAGTAAGTGAATTACTTTGTCTTCTCAGGTGTGAATCACTCATTATACATGACCATTCACGCCCCCTCGCATATTCCTTTTCTACACAAAAAGTGTCTTAGAAAATTTAAATCAATATATTGTTTTCTGTGAGTGAGTAAACAAGATGATTTTCACATCATTCTGATGCAAAAATTCTAGACTTCAAGATCTGTTCTCAATAGTCCAATGTTCTGTATGTGTTTTATGGCCTTATTTCAGTGACTTTAAAATTTTAGTTTTTCACTAAGCACGCATAAACGTTGTTTTCTCAAAAACACAATCACATACATACATGCTGCTCACATATTATTGTAGCCCAGTTTGTGCTGATTATGGTGCTACTAAACTTAGTCATTAAAATGTTTATTAGCAACTGAAAAAAGCACAAATGTCAGGACATGTCAAAACTTCTCCAGGGCCCAAAACACCCTCAGACCCCAGAGGGTTAAGAGCGGGGGGCCATGCCTTCAGGTGACATCATCAAAGACAAGGGTAAGGGGGCGGGAACACCATCAACCCAAATCAGCCAATTAGAAGAAGACTTTGCTTAGCGCAACTGGTTGACGAGATGAGAGGCTTTTGGGATGACGAGTCGAGCCAGAGAACAAAGACGTGAAGTGAACTAAGCAGTGCAGGACATAACACTACTGTTCAAAAGTTTGGGGTCAGTGTGTTTTTTTTTACTTTTAAAGAAATTAATAGCATGCATTAAACTGATCAAAAGTGACAGAGATAATGTTACAAATGATTTCTATTTGCTGTTCTTTTGTACTTTCAGTTCATCAAAGAATATTCCACAAAAATATTAAGCAGCGCAACTGTTTTCAAGATTGATAATGGTAAGAAAGGTTTCTTGAGCAGCAAATCAGCATATTAGAATGATTTCTGAAAGATCATGTGATACTGAAGACTGGCGTAATGATGCTGAAAATTCAAGAATAAATTACTTTTTAAAATGTAATCAAATAGAAAAAATCTTATTTAAATTGTAATAATTTTTCACAATATTACTGTTTTTTTTTATTATTTTTAAATAACTGCAGCCTTGATGAGCATAAGAGACTTCTTTCAAAAACATAAAAAAATCATTTTTGAACAGGATGTGAGTCAAGCCAGAGAAGAAAGAGATGGATAAGGAGCTTTGTCGTAAGAAGCTGATCTCAGGTCAGAGTGTGACATGATCTCTGCTAAACTCATCAAAGGAGAGGAATGAACATGTTCCTCCGTTCATCTCTCACCTCCTGCTATCGCTGCCTAATTTGCTCAACCTCCCGAAGCTCAAGGAGACGTCCTGCCAGTAGTGTGCAGGTCTGAACATCTTGAACTGGACCCTCGTCATCACTTCCATCTCCTCTCTCACTCTTTCCACTGCCTCTCCTGTCCATCAACAGTATTACAGTCATTAACAAAGCCTGTTTTGATTCCATAACAAAGACTAAAAATATGCATTGTGACAATAATTAAACATGCTAAATGCTGCGGTCAAAAATAAGACAAGAAAAAAAATCTTCTCTAAAAAATGCTGGGTTGTTTCAACCCAATGTTGGGTCAAATATGGACTAACCCGACTGTTGGGTTAAAAAGCTAATTTAAAAATGTAACCAAAATTTAACCCAACAGTTGAGTTAGTCCATATTTGACCCAACATTGGGTTGAAACAACCCAGCATTTTTTAGAGTGGATTTTTTTTCTTGTCTTATTTTTGACCGCAGCATTTAGCATGTTTAATTATTGTCACAATGCATATTTTTAGCCTTTGTTATGGAATCAAAACAGGCTTTGTTAATGACTGTAATACTGTTGATGGACAGGAGAGGCAGTGGAAAGAGTGAGAGAGGAGATGGAAGTGATGACGAGGGTCCAGTTCAAGATGTTCAGACCTGCACACTACTGGCAGGACGTCTCCTTGAGCTTCGGGAGGTTGAGCAAATTAGGCAGCGATAGCAGGAGGTGAGAGATGAACGGAGGAACATGTTCATTCCTCTCCTTTGATGAGTTTAGCAGAGATCATGTCACACTCTGACCTGAGATCAGCTTCTTACGACAAAGCTCCTTATCCATCTCTTTCTTCTCTGGCTTGACTCACATCCTGTTCAAAAATGATTTTTTTATGTTTTTGAAAGAAGTCTCTTATGCTCATCAAGGCTGCAGTTATTTAAAAATAATAAAAAAAAACAGTAATATTGTGAAAAATTATTACAATTTAAATAAGATTTTTTCTATTTGATTACATTTTAAAAAGTAATTTATTCTTGAATTTTCAGCATCATTACGCCAGTCTTCAGTATCACATGATCTTTCAGAAATCATTCTAATATGCTGATTTGCTGCTCAAGAAACCTTTCTTACCATTATCAATCTTGAAAACAGTTGCGCTGCTTAATATTTTTGTGGAATATTCTTTGATGAACTGAAAGTACAAAAGAACAGCAAATAGAAATCATTTGTAACATTATCTCTGTCACTTTTGATCAGTTTAATGCATGCTATTAATTTCTTTAAAAGTAAAAAAAAACACACTGACCCCAAACTTTTGAACAGTAGTGTTATGTCCTGCACTGCTTAGTTCACTTCACGTCTTTGTTCTCTGGCTCGACTCGTCATCCCAAAAGCCTCTCATCTCGTCAACCAGTTGCGCTAAGCAAAGTCTTCTTCTAATTGGCTGATTTGGGTTGATGGTGTTCCCGCCCCCTTACCCTTGTCTTTGATGATGTCACCTGAAGGCATGGCCCCCCGCTCTTAACCCTCTGGGGTCTGAGGGTGTTTTGGGCCCTGGAGAAGTTTTGACATGTCCTGACATTTGTGCTTTTTTCAGTTGCTAATAAACATTTTAATGACTAAGTTTAGTAGCACCATAATCAGCACAAACTGGGCTACAATAATATGTGAGCAGCATGTATGTATGTGATTGTGTTTTTGAGAAAACAACGTTTATGCGTGCTTAGTGAAAAACTAAAATTTTAAAGTCACTGAAATAAGGCCATAAAACACATACAGAACATTGGACTATTGAGAACAGATCTTGAAGTCTAGAATTTTTGCATCAGAATGATGTGAAAATCATCTTGTTTACTCACTCACAGAAAACAATATATTGATTTAAATTTTCTAAGACACTTTTTGTGTAGAAAAGGAATATGCGAGGGGGCGTGAATGGTCATGTATAATGAGTGATTCACACCTGAGAAGACAAAGGCCTGCATAATGAGCTGCATAATGAGCTGCATAATGAGCTGCATAATGAGCTGCATAATGAGCTGCATAATGAGCTGCATAATGAGCTGCATAATGAGCTGCATAATGAGCTGCATAATGAGCTGCATAATGAGCTCTCAGGTGTGTGACTGAGAGGGAATTGCTACAAGAAAGAATGAGGAAAAAGAAATGTATCTATTTTTTTGTTTGTAGTTTATTTAGAATATATATAACTATCACATCATGTTGGGAGTGTGTGCATCACATGGTCTTAGCTGTGGTCCAGGCTCTTGTGCGGGGCAGAAATCTCAGAGCCTGTGGAACATGTCAACGTCAGTCTCTGGTTTCCATGACCAAGTGGGCTGCTTATTTGCTTTGGCTCTCTTTGCAACAGGTTCTTTTGCACTGTTATTCTCACATCTGAAATAAAAAAGCAAGCATGCTGTTTACACAAACTACATTATTAACATTATTATGATGTTCACTGATACTAGTACTAATTTATCTAAACAAAGAACACAATTACCACATAGCAAACATATTTTACCACAAAGTAACTAAATCAAATGAAAGTAACATCTGTAAAATAGTGAATGCACACTTCTGAAACGGAGTTGAAAACTGAACGAGTGCCCCCTTCCTTTGAGAGATGCAGGTGAAGGCAAGAGTGGTGTACTCCCCACAGTACCTTAGTATAGTATGCATACTTCATGAGAAAACAATGCCTATTCTAACATTTTAACACTATCAACCACAAATAATATTACCACATATTCTAGGAATAATACAATTACTATACTGTGCACTTACTCAGTAGGATTTTCCAGCAAACTCAAAACTGAACGACGTGCGTGTGCCTTTCCTGTGCAAGATGCCGGTGATGCAGCCACAGTCCTAAACCAAAATTAAAACAGTTTCAAACATTTCAGCGTCATTACTCCATAAGACACACATTCAAAATATTTACACCAGAACAGATCTTCATGAACAGAAGCTTAGTTACATTCACAAACACAAGCATGCTTTGTATGTAGGCCTATAAAATCCAAAAACTATCATTATAAACATATATGGCTATATTCATGAACAGAGAATATCCTATCACAGTAAAGTTTTGACTAATCATTCTTACTGACATTAGGCTAGTGACATTATAACTCATATTACTTTTATATCATATTTCTGTCTGTTATAGAACATAAAAAAACATCCTGGCATCGTGACATTTAGATGCTGTGAATGAAACTTCATAATGTTTCACTTGATTATACATTTAGTCAGGAATTATAGTTTGGAGAAAGTCTAACTAGTAAAATGTGTACAAGTTATGTGAAAACTAATACAAGTAGGTTAATAAAAAAGACTTACTCATGTTTTTTTTCCTGAGGTAATCCAAAGCTTCTTGAGGTGAATTCTGTCTTATTCCTCTCAGCGCGACGCGAACAGTAAAACTTGAGGTCTTGCTGCTTTGTTTACTGTGATGTGGG
>NW_015506258.1:182417-212139 GCF_001515645.1 Sinocyclocheilus grahami | reverse complement strand
TATATATATATATATATAGCTGTTTGAAATAATTCAATTAGCTTGAGCTAACCAGTGAATGAACACCAGTAAACTAAATGCATTAAAATGATCAAAAGTGACAGTAAGACATTTATAATGTTACAAAATAAATGCTGTCCTTTTGAGCTTTCTATTCATCAAAGAATACTAAAAAATGCATCATGGTTTCCACAAAAATATTAAGCAGCACAACAGTTTTCAACATTGATAATAAGGAAAAGGTTTCTTGAGCAGATTAATTGAGCAGAGTAATATTGTAAGAGATGTCTTTCAGTAACATTAAAAAAATACACATTTGTGTATATAACATATAAACATAATATTACAACTGCATCTGCACAAAATGACGCAAAATGAACTTGAACAAGGTTACTACACTCTTAAAAATAAAGGTGCTTCACGATGCCATAGAAGAACCTTTTTTTCTAAATGGTTCCATAAAGAACCTTTAACATCTGAAGAACCTTTCTGTTTCACAGAAGGTTCTTTGTGGTGAAAGAAGGTTCTTCAGATTATAAAAAGGTAAAAAAGAGATGGTTCTTTGTGGAACCAAAAACGGTTCTTCTATGGCATCGCTGTGAAGAACCTTTTGAAGCACCTTTATTTTTAAGAGTGTATACTAAAATCAAATGTCATTTAATCAGAGTAAAATTGGCTAAAATCACGACAGGACCATTTTCATCAAAAGACAAATATTATGACCATGTCTTTGTTCTCAGGCTCTCCATTCCACTATTCCTCTCCTCTACTCTTTCGTAGTTCTTCTTTTCTTGCACCTCTCCCTTTCTATCATCTCTTCTTTTCTTCCACCTTTTCTGTATCTGCTTTCATTCTGTCATTGCCCTTTCCTCTCATTCACTCCTCTTCTTTACATTGAGTCCTTTAAAAGACTTTCAGATGACACAGACAGACGAGCTATGATGAACTAACTGGTTTTGGTTTCACTCTAAAATGGCATTTAGGAAAACCCATATGTGGGTGCTCACACACGCACACACTTCTGTCTGGGCCCAAAAAAAGCACAATGACTCACCTTTAGCCAACTACCCTTCACAATCACAACCCAAAGGTCAAATACAATGTACCTTCTCAATAACCACAGAAGAGTGTGTGTGAGTGTGTGTGTGTGTGTGTGTGTGTGTGTGAGAGAGAGAGAGAGAGAGAGAGAGAGAGAGAGACAGAGACAGAGAAAGCTCTTAAACTCCTATGACAGAAGGCGGAATTCTTGTACTTTGTTTTTCCAATTAGCGCACTAAGATTTCGTATATAGTGTCAGGCCTGTTTTAAATGTGTGTGAGTCACTGGTTCATTTTTATTCTCCTCCAGCGCTCTTCTGGTGTCTTCAGCACAGGGGGCTTTTTGTGGACTGTATTGTGACGCCAGACTCTGGCACGCACAGACGGGCTGGGGCTGAAGGCCAGCTCTCACACACACACACACACTCTCCAGAAGAATCAGAGCGAAGACGAGTCTGTGCCCCAACACACTCCACCAGCACAACCAAACACACTCCAGCTCAGCACACGGACGAGCCCATATCACAAATACACACTGATCCACATGGAAAGAAAAATCATAAATTATATTTCTTTCATATCTTTCCTAGGAGATTAAATGCAGAGTAAATGGAGCAGTCTCTTGCTTCTCAAGAGTTTTCTCTTGAGTGAAAAAATAATAGTCTTATGTACAAGTTCAAAAGTTTGGGATCGGTAAGACTTTTTCATATTTTTGAGCCCCTTCTGCTCACCAATATACAGCAAAAACAGTCATATTGTGAAATATTATTAAAATGTAAATAACTGTTTTCTATCTGAATATATTTTGAAATGTAATTGTGATGCAAAAGCTGAATTTTCAGCATCATTACTCAAAAATGCTTCAAATTGATTTGACAAGATACAAAAGTCAGTGATCTCAATATGAGCTCAAACATTTCTCATCAAAATCCTCCCAGACAAAACTCGCTACATTCATTTAATAGCTCCATACTTTTAACTCTCTAAGGAGTTTTAGGAGAAACATCTAAGACAAATTCAATACTTAAACCTAAAAAAATACCATTACATCTCCTGAGGTACTGTATGAAAGAGCAACCACTGAGCAATGAAAATTTCATCTGGGAAGAAACAAATGCAAGTGTAAACATTTCACATCTTCAGGATGTGTTAAGAGCTCATAACATCTTATTCAAATACTTCAGAAAGTGGCACTTGTGTGAAGAGGCAGTAAAAATGACCATGTGTTTCTACATACTGTACATGTTTGTGCCAGTGGTGACTGTTCAAGACTACATTGCTTAGGCAAAAATGCAATAATGATTAATATAACTACAAATAATCTTACATATCATTTTTATTGCATTTCATATTCTACCAAATGAACAGTGTGAAATACCACAGCAGTATCATATCATTTATTAATTGAAAGTAATCTGCTTTAGGATTCAGTGACTTATGCCCACATACCTGACTGAATCCATCTAGACAGAATGAAATGTAAATACTGAAAATGTACACAAGAATTGTCAAAGAAAATATTTTGCAGTGAATAAATATGTCTGGTGTACAGTTCACCCAACCAGCCGCTCCACACATGCTTTTGTCTTGCTTACCTGGTGCTGGATTGTGTGATCTGAACTGTGCTGAATGAATGAAAGGGTGAGAACTGGGTCTCTGAACCAAGTCCATCCTTACAGTAGAGGCACGCTGACCCCAGAACAGTTACCCACTGTCTCACTGGCCAAAGTGCCACGGTCAAAGACTGGCCTGCCCGCACAAAAAATAAATAAAACACCTACTGAGTGTGTGTTTGTGTGTGTGTGTGTGTGTGTGTGTGTGTGTGTTTAATGGCTTCTCAGTTCCCATCAATATCTGCATTAGCTGCACATGATTGGTCAGGATCATCAACTAGTCGCCCAACACCTGACTACACTGTCAAAAAAAACCTTTATCCCAATATTTGTCTTGTTCATCAGCTATCTACAAATCATTAAAACAAGATACATTTACTTGAGAAGCAAAATTGCATAATATATTAAGACTTGTCTTCATATATATATTTTCAAATAAGTTTACTCTTTGATTATAGTAATAATACTTTTTATAATATCTATTACCTCAACATGCAATACAATGCAACGCTTATAACATATTTTGATTACTTAATATTTTTGTCTTGTTTTTCAGTAAAAAATCATACATATATATATATATATATATATATATATATTTACTTAATATATTACACAAAATTGCATAATATATTAAAAAGGATATTTTTTCTTCTTCGCTAGATCTCATTCTTACAACGAGATTTTATATAAAATAAATATATAAATATTTTATTTATATAAAATATAAAATTATTACATTTAATTAAAATCATTAAATTATTCAAATAATTTAATTTCTTACAAAATATTTTAAAAGTATGTCAAAGTTGTGCAAATCTAAAAAGACCATAATAATAATAATTGTATATAAAAAAAATTATATAAATATTTTTTTTAATTACATTTAATTTAAAATAACATCGTTTTAACTTGTTATAAGGTTAAATATAGTGAAGAAGAAGGGAAAATACATTTCTTAATACATTATGCAGTTTTGCATAATATAAGCCTATTAAGCACATATATCCTATTCAATTATGTTTACATATTTTTACTGTAAAACAAGACAAAAATACAAATTAAGAAAATATGTAAGTAGAATTGCGGTTTACAACATGTCTAGTTAACGGATATTACTTTTGAACATATGCCTCTAACCCCTCTCGTCCAGTAGTTTTTGAAAGCAAAACCCTAAAGCAGCCTAATTATACCTAATTATTGGAATAATAATTCTGACAAACCGCAGACTATTTCATTTTGAAAATATGTAGTTTTGAGCATCGCTGCTCTGTACCTCTCACTTCCTCCTACATCTCTCTCTCTCTTTGATGTTAACTAAGGCTGTCTGGCTCTGTAGCATGTGCCAGGCTGAGGTTAAATAGATTAAATATGCTGACATAAAATCAGGCAAACAGCTTTAGCACAGCACACACGGAACAGTGACTGGTTATATCAAAGTCCCTTCAACAGAACAAATTAAAACGACCCTGGACGTAGCCATGAACCAATAGAGACCTCACAGGAAAATGAGGTAATGGAAAAAGAGAGCGATTTGTCATCACTTTTTCAACTAAATAACTCTTAATACTCTGCTTGTGTCAAACCGGCCGCGTGTTAACGCTGGCGTTGTGCTATAAAAGCGGCATGGATCTTTTATTCAGCCCGACAAAAGAATCAGGCCACTCCGAGGCTCTTATTTTCGTAATTCTTCCATCTTTATATCTCACACCTTCTGTACCTCTCACCTTTCCATCTCACAGCTCACACTTGCTCTCTTACTTCTCTTTTCTCTCAGTAATAGGGTTTGGTGCTGTAGAAGATTGAGGGGCGACGTTGTGTGTGTGTGTGTGTGTGTGTGTGTGTGTGTGGTGGGTGGTCCGTGCCGTGCCTCGTCGCTCTGGTCTGGCTGAGTCTAATTGCTGGTGTTGTGGTGCTAAAGTCATCGGGAGAGCCGCGCGGAGCCGGTGGGGGAAAATTGAACAAGAATCACCCGTCAGGAGTGCTTCCACTCAGAGCAGCTGTCAGCCTGCCCTGTTTACCTGCTACACAATTATCATCCTCTCCCGGGGAACCCTATGGAACAACACATCCATCCTCTGGGGGACGAGGAGGGGCCATGGGGGAAGCGTGATGGTCGAATATCGCAGAGGGAGATCGCTGACTGAATCTTAGTGTTAGCGGCTGGAAGTAAATTAAGCATATAAAAGTCTGTGAGGGGTTACAATATGTTGCAACAGAGACGTGCAAAGTCGTGAGGGTGAAAGAATAAGAGCCAGTTCACACAGAACGTGCTTTTGCATTCCACCACACTTAATTGTCTGTTTTGCTAACCGTTTAATTGTTTCTCTGTGCTAACATGCAGTAAACGGACGTTTTTTGACCAATTAGCAGCATTTCGACTGTTTTGTTGTTTTCTGCTGTCCATTATTTCTGAAGCAAGCCTCATAAAAATGAATCTCAAGACCTTTGTCATTTTTTTGTTTACTTCTGATATACAATACGTGTTTAATTTTAAGCAAAATTGTATAATATATGTACACTTTTTTGAGAATATTTCATAAAGTTTGTTTTTAATATTTTTTTTAATTCAGTATTTTTTTTCAAATATACTTAATATAAAATTTAAATGTAAATTAGAGAAAAAATTTTAAAAAGGTGAAATTATATAAATTATAAATAGCTATAAATGATTATATGTCATTTTTTTGTTTACTTCTGATATACAATACGTGTTTAATTTTAAGCAAAATTGTATAATATATGTACACTTTTTTGAGAATATTTCATAAAGTTTGTTTTTAATTTTTTTTTTAATTCAGTATTTTTTTTCAAATATACTTAATATAAAATTTAAATGTAAATTAGAGAAAAATTTTTAAAAAGGTGAAATTATATAAATTATAAATTGCTATAAATGATTATATAATAAATAATCTAAAAATGTTATAACAAAAATTACAGTAGGTTTTTGAACTGTATAGTTAAACAATATTTAAGATTTTAAAAAGCAATAAAAATTACCACAATTATTTTTTACAATTGTGTATAAAAGGATGCATTTAATTTGAATTCAAAATATATATTAATAGAGTGCATATATTTATATACAGTATGTATCAAAAAATATAAAAACAATATAAAATGTAATATATATATATATATTAACCATTATGTATGTATAAAATAAGGTACATATTTTTGCTTATTGCTTTTTTATACATTTTAATAAATTGTATTTAATTTATTTTAATACATAAAAAAAATCGAAACTAGTTCTGAGTGAACAGCCCTTAAGGTTGTTAGTGTTGAATGTAACCGTTCTAGAGAAACTTAAGCTTTCTGTTTGTTTACATTTTTAAATGAAAAAAGTTGCAGGCTTTCAATGAGGTCTCAGTCTGTTAATTTTTTTTACATTGTTTCTGATGAAACCGAGATGATAACGAAATAAAAACTCATTTTGAATGACAAAAACTATGAATTAAATTTAAAAACGAGACAAAAATGTTAGGGAGAGATGATTTGGGAAGAGATCCAGTTTAATAAAAAATAATAAAAAATTTTAAATAAAATTCAAAAGTAGTTCTAAGTGAATACCCCTTAAGGTTGTTAGTGTTGAATGTGAGGTTGATCTGAGAGCGTAAGGGGTCTATTGTAGGTGCTTTTTGTGGGGTCTGGCTGTCGCCGCTGACCTGACCCTTGGCTCAACGGGACAGTGGGTCAGTGGTGCTGGGCAGCACTGCAGGGAATCCCTTACACACATAAAGAGTGTGACCCTGCCTGAACTACGGCTTCAACTCTCACTCGAGATCCTTCCAATTCATTCACCTGAACTCTCCAGACGCATCTGTCCAGTGCAGCCCACATGTCCATCAATCACTGCTCATTAAATCTCCTCAAAAGTTGCTGGGTGTTACAATTTGTTTCCTCTTTTGTCTTGGCAGCTCAACTGAGCATGGTTTCCCCTCCTGTTTTCCATAACCTCTCACACCGATATCCAGCACTAGGACAGAGATGGAGCTCTGGAGAGTTCACACTGATTCACCTCCTGCAGGAAATCCTGGAGGGATCAGGCCGGGAAGAGGAGGGATCATGGCCCTATCACTTACACTGCACATCTACACGAATGGACTTGATGGCAGCCACCCCCACCCCGTTCTCAGCTTTGCAGTAGTAGCGGCCGCCCTGCACTCTCTGGATGTTGGGGATCCGTAGAGTCTCATTGAAGATGGACGTCTCCTGGAACTTGTCGGAAGCGCTGCCTGCTGTCTTGGTCCACCGCACCTGCAGGGGGCGACATGTAGAGACACATGAGCTAATAATAAACGTGAAAAACAATTTATTTTCAGCATGTTTTACAGTTACACTTTATTTTAAGGTGTCCTTGTTACAGCGTAGTTGTTGAATTAACAGAATCGCTTAGCATTTGGTGTCTATTTTGCTTCAATTTGCTTACATTTGATTGTAACCAAGAAAATGTGAACCATCTAAATAATCATTTTATGTCAAAAGTTTTATTTGTTTTAAATTTCTAGAGAAACTGAAGCGTTCCGTTTATTTTTAAATAAAAAAAAAAAAAGTTGCGGACTTTCAATTATGTCTCAGACTTTACTCTATTTGTACATTTAGATCTATAAAAAACTCCGGTCTTAAAAAATATTTTAAATCAATTTGTAATGATTAAGAAATGAAGAATTCATTTGCAAAAACCGATAACTCCATTTAAAAAATTTTTCAGAAATCACGTTTTTTTTTATTGCGCATTCCAAGTAATATCAATCAAACTGCAGTTGGGTTGTTTTGATTAAGTAATAATAACTTAAACAAAAACAGCAGATGACAATGTAGATGCCTGACAAACGTTGTTGTTGTGATCATAAACCATATGGATGTGATTACACGCAATACACGGGGCTTTTCCCTCACCATTGTAACGCGCTGCTTTTGCAAGGTTCCGTGAAAACATTTCAGCTTTTATTTTCCTTTCTCGCCCTGAAGAAGATATCATAGGTTCATCAAGTTCGTCGAAATTATCCACCCTTGATCACTTTTAGTCAGCTTTGACGAAAGCACGTCTTTTCAAAGTGAAAGTAGCCTTGTCACCTGACCTGAATACAGCGCGCTGATTCGCTAAAATGGACTTATCGGCTTCTGTTCAAAAACAACAATGGCGCTTGTCGGCTTCTGCAGTAAAACGTGAACTCGCGATGCCTTGAAAGTGAACAAAACCGGCTTTTTTTGACAAAACGTGTTTAGGGTTCAGATCGCGCTATATGTGGAGAATAATGCACGGCAATCAGCTCGTTTTTTTTTTAAAGTGCCGTTTATCGGTTTTTGCAAATGAACTCTTCAAATATAAATGTGTTTTTTAACATTAAAATATTTTAACTGATTTTAATCACAAAATCAGAGCTTGGAATATAAAAATCAAAATAAGAAAACATTATAATATCAATTTATAGTATCATATTTTCAGTGTGGTTTCAGACTTTATTGTATAAGTACAGTATATGTCCATGAGAAACTTATGATTAAATTGTAATTAAGTAATGTAAATGCATTTTTATGTTAAAATGTTGATTTAAAATATATGTTAAAATCATAAAATACAAATATATGAGGAAACGTCACAGAATTTCAGACTGTATATGTACATACAGACCCATAAATTGATACATCTTTAAATAATAACCATGTAAACATAGAAAAGTTGAATTTCTTTTCTCCTACAAAGTAACTGAATGTAGAGTTAAAAGTGTAAAAAATGTACAGTTCAGCATAAAAAGACTGGTCACAAAGATGATGAGGATGAACAGTGTGACTCAATAAGTTTGACCCTAACATAAGTACAGCGGTCAGACTGTCCGTAATCAGAGTCTCATCCATCTCAATCATTCTTTTGACTCTTTCAAACAATCTTTGCATTGAGTATGTAAGGTCAAGTGAACATCACAAACTAAAGCCTGTGTAATCTCCTACACCTCTCCACCTCTGGACATCAGTAAGCTGCTTCCATTATAGCGGGGTCACCTCTGAACAGGGTGCCACACGGGTGAGCAGCTGATTGGAGCTGGCAGCGCTGGGGGCGGCGGGAAGGTTAGGACGTACGTGCAAAGGATTATGGGATTACACCGACCTGTGTAAACGACAAGCTTTGTGTTTATTCAGGTTTATTTGCCTGTGGATTTGGGACACAGCTGCTGTTCATTTATCAGGTGTGGTGGGTGAGAAATAAACACAGAGGAAGGGAGAGAGAGCTCCTGCTGGGAGTAACCTATCCTTTTGGTGGCAAAGGACAGAAAAGCTGGTCGAAGGCTGTTTGATGGGGCAAAATCACTAAAAAGTTGAGCCACTTTATTGTGTAGATTGTAGCATAGTAGTCCTCCTTAACCTACAACTCTGAGCAGACCCACAAAGTGAGAAGTTGCATTTAAAACATGTGTTGTGCCATTATCTGTTTTTTAGAGAAAATCCTTTAGTGAGTCAGATACTAAAACAACAAAATAATGTCATAACTGTGCATACAGTTTTAAACTCACATCGCTCAAGTACATAAAAATAGTAAAACATTATTTAATATAGAATAATAGTATAATATGTAATACATATTTTATATATATTTCAAGAAATAAAAAATACATGTAAAAAAATTGCTCTGATCGAATAGTCCATTATATCAAAATCACTAAAAAGTTGAGCCACTTTATTGTGTAGATTGTAGCATAGTAGTCCTCCTTAACCTACAACTCTGAGCAGACCCACAAAGTGAGAAGTTGCATTTAAAACATGTGTTGTGCCATTATCTGTTTTTTAGAGAAAATCCTTTAGTGAGTCAGATACTAAAACAACAAAATAATGTCATAACTGTGCATACAGTTTTAAACTCACATCGCTCAAGTACATAAAAATAGTAAAACATTATTTAATATAGAATAATAGTATAATATGTAATACATATTTTATATATATTTCAAGAAATAAAAAATACATGTAAAAAAATTGCTCTGATCGAATAGTCCATTATATATATATATATATATATATATATATATATATATATATGACAGATTATATATATTATAAATTATATATATATAATTTCTGGTAACAATATATTATCAAATTATTAAAGTACTTAACATTAGTCCAACACCAAATGTTTTTAAATGTCCCTTAAATATCGTTTAATAACTATTACTGTAAAGAAAAAAAACCTTACTGTAAAGTGTTAGCATATATTCAATATATATTAAATATTGAATTATATTATATAATATACACACATAATATGAACATATGAAAATATGCTTTACAGTCAAGTTCAATTTAATTGACATAATATTTTACTTAAATTAACACGTCTATCTATCTATCTATCTATCTATCTATCTATCTATCTATCTATCTATCTATCTATCTATCTATCTGTCATCTATCTATCTATCTATCTATTGAACCATCTATCTATATATCTATCTATCTATCTATCTATCATCTATCTATCTATTTATCATCTATCTATCTATCTATCTATCTATCTATCTATCTATCTGTCATCTATCTATCTATCTATCTATCTATCTATCTATCTATCTATCTATCTATCTATCTGTCATCTATCTCTTGAACTATCTATCTATCTATCTATCTATCTATCTATCTATCTATCTATCTATCTATCTATCTATCTATCTATCTATCTATCTATCTATCTATCTATCTATCTATCTATCTATCTTCTAAACTGCTTCTCCTCTGTAGGGTCCATGGACTAATGAAGGCAAAATGATAATTAAAAATAAAAACTTCTTTAAAAAGTTCTTACTGCTACAGGATACACATATTTTTGTATATACATTTGCATACAGCTTTTTTTAACCTTCTAATGAGAAAAGATGCTATTGTAGATCACAACTCCCATTCTATTCAAGTGCAATAGTGAGCTAAACCTCTGATCTGCGTCGTCGCCTATATCAGGATCCACCATTGGTTGTGAATGTTCAAAAAATGTCCTGTTTGTTTCCTCAGCAGCCCAAAACTCTGCCATCATTGTGTTGATTCATCGTGGCTCTCAAAGGGCCGGCGCTGGCAGATGTAAGACAGATGGCTCTGGATAGGCTATCATTACAGCGGCCTCAGACGGCTCACTTACAGCAACGCAAAGTCACAGTGGCACAGAAACTTTCAAAGCCTCGGCGATACGAAGACAAGAGCGTCAGAGACAGAAAAGAGAGGACAGCTGATGGCAACAGACACCAGAATGCTGCAGCTACAGGAAACGCAACAGGGGAAGAAATTGGTCATGAAACAGATGAACCAGAGAAAGAGACAACGCTGCCCTTCTCAACATCAACAGCTGCCACACATCACCATGTTTTACTGCTCCAGAGATCCCAACAGACTGCGCAAACCCTGTCTGTCTGTCTCCCTGTTTCTTCACAGTCTTTTCTGTCTGCTCTTGGGAAAGAAATCCCATGAGTCTCTGTTAGCTGAACACTAGCGTTCTTCATCTGTCTCTACTGCAAAATCAGCTTCATAATATGCTGTACAACATTCTGATATGCTTTCCAAATCCCATCTTTCCATTTTGATGATAATGAATTTGGTTCTGTTTGTTCAGACCAAGGGCAGGGTTATCATTATTAACTAAAACTAAAAGTAAAACCACAATCAATCCATCAATAATAAATAAATAAAATATCATTACTTGGCATACAATAAATGTGTGAACACTTTAGTATATGGACCAATTCTCACTATTAACTAGTTGCTTATTAGCATGCCTATTCTGCATGACCATATTCTACATTCCTAATCCTACTCAATACCTAAACTTAATGACTACTTTACTAACTATTAATAAGCAGCAAATTAGGTGAGAAATTAATGGTGAGAATTGAACCTTAAAATAAAGTGTGACCATTAATGTTAACTAAATTCGTAATTTAATTTAATTTAATTCTTAATTTAATTTAACAAAATTCTTTAACTTAATTTAAATACTCAAACTTTCAAATTAAAATGACCTGGCTGCATAAATCCTCTTTCACTGATGGCCATTCAAAATATGTTTTGTGAAGGAACAAAACTTATGCAATAAACAATATTCCATTATAGTTTATATTTAACAGCAACCACAGACCACAGAAAACCACAGACTGTTATTTTACTCACAAAGTTGACAAAAAGGTCCATAATGAAGCCGCAACAGGCAGCGAAACAAGGAATTGTCATTTTTTAGCTTTAGTTAAGCCATTTGACAAAGGTCAAAATAAATGAGGAGAAAACAATACAGAGCAATTAGCATTAGATTTCTCATTGTCCGCCAAAACACTAAAGGGGCTTTGCAGCAATGCCATAGAACCACCATTCTGGGTTCCCTAAATAATCTTTCAGTGAAAACGTATCATTATTTTATATTAGTGTGATTGACATTTTAATACTCTAAAGTATCTTTTTCCACTATAAGGTTTCATGGATGTTAAAGGTTCTTCCCGGGACAATAAATGCCAATAAAGAACCTTTAATTTTTTTTTTTAAATTGAGGTCATTTTCGTTGTTATTTTTACCTAGGTTGTGTGAGGAAAAATAGTTTCATGCTGAACTGAAATCATAAAGTACATTTACCTGACGTCCTCATGGAAAGCTTCCCGCGTCCGAAGAGAGCTTTTATCATCCCACTCCCATTTTTCCAAACCCTCTCTCTCGCTCCGCTTCAGGTTTTCTCTTCCCGCCTATCCTATAACTGCCTCTATAAATTAAGTTCTCTGCGAGTGACACCAATTCAAGTCAAGCATCTGCAAAGAGACGTTTATTGCTAAATGCCTGTCAAGCCTGCTTAAATCTGGGCGGCTGTGGTCCTCTTCAGCGCTAGCACTGGTTATTGCTACTGTAAGCGCATTTAATGCTCATTGCTGGGCTTTTTATGTGTGAGCATGTTAAATCGGTGAAGAGTGATTACTACTCACAAAAACTCAACGTTTGCAGCTTAGCTTTACACTGTGTATTACTCTAAAATCTCGTATCCCTTTCTTTCCCTGTCTCTCTCTCTCTCATTCGCTCTAGCTCTCGCTCTCTCAATTCAATTTTGAGCTTTATTGGCATGACAGAAACTATCCATTTGTATTGTTCAAGTGTTGCAAAACCAGTCAAGTAAATAAGGTAAAATGTACAATTAGCCTAAAAGGTGTACGCTATTTATACAGTAAGTAACCATGCAATACTCAGGATAATTACAGGTCATTATCGTCAAATAAACACAGACTCGGTGAGCAAGATCCCAGTGTGAAGCGGAACAGTCTTTATCATTATCATGAAGGTTTTTACTAAGCAAAAAATTGAAGTTAGATAAGTTTAAACAATCAGATTTCAGTTTTTTATTACTGGGGGGCACATGAAGCACATGTAACATTATACACAAATTGCAGTAATCTATACAATCAATACATGTATCATGGTTTTCACAAAAACATTTGTTTTTAACACTGATAATAATAAGAAATGTTACTTGAGCAGTAAATCAGCATATTAGAATGATTTCTGAAGGATCATGTGACACTGAAGACTGGAGTAATGATGCTAAAAATTCAGCTTTGCATCACAGAAATAAATTACATTTTAAAATATATTCAAATAGAAAACCGTTCTTGTAAATTCTATTAATATTTCATAATATTACTGTTTTTACTGTGTTTTTGGTCATATATATATACATTTAATTATAATAAAATATATACAATTATAATGACATTTATGAAACTATAATTAAGTCTATAGACTTAAACATCTAGTTTACTTCAGTAGATTTTGTAATGCAAGTATCTTGAGCACACAACTTTCCGCAACATCAACAGATCCAGATAACAGATACTCCCACCCTATTAATAATTATAAAGTGTGCAATCCTTTCCAAATCTATACATGAATTTCCAGACGTCCAGTGCTAATGTTTAGCAAACTAAAAGCAAGCCTGAAGAGAAACATAAAACATCAGGAAAGAAAGAAAGAAAAGCAGTGTCAGATTTTGCCGGCTCATCTCCCGTTCTGAACTGCACCTCTGTTCACTGAAATCAATCCTAATCAAATAACACGCAGCCCTGCAGAGTATTTAAACCTCTACATATGTTACACAAACAGTAGCTCTATTAAACTTCCCACGCCGAGCGTAATAAATGAGTGTGTAAAGTGTGAGGTGGCTTTTTCTGCTCACGGACACAATGAGGGCAGAAATATATCTGCTGCACGTGGGATGTACACAGCATTAGTCCTTCTGTGGCCTGATGCTGCACACCTTCAAGATCACACTTCTGTCCTACAAACAAGCCTACAGAAAGCAACCGCCAGGTTTACATGCACATTTTATGAAGAGAAGTTGTTTGCGCCAAAATTGACATTTTGCTATCGTTTACTATTTCTTTTGAATTTCATTTTATTTTCGGACTTTTGTGAAACAAAAGGTTTTAGGAAGAATGTCAAACCTTGGAAATGGAAAGGCCACCAAAAAGCATCATAAAAGGATTCCATGCGACTCCTGCGCTATATTTCAAGTCTTCAGAAACCATACAAGAATTTATATAATTTATGATATATTGAGTAGTGCTCAAATTGAGAACCAATGGCATCAAACTTGGTGCAGCACATTTAAAGGCACCTTATTTATATATATATATATATATATATATATATATATATATATTGTGGTTAAGTCATCATTGGAAAATATGTATTATTTTATCAAATATGTTTATTTTAAAATATGAATAATCAGTGTTGTTACTTTTAATTAAATCTAAAAATAAAAGTATACATTTTTTTTTGTTAATTTAAATAAAGCTGGAATAAACTAAATAAAATAATAAAATAAATATTAGATTAAAAACTTTTTTTTTTAAATGAGTTAGGAAACTAACTAAAATCAGTTTAAGTTCAAGTGTTAAAATTACAAAAACTAAAACTAAAAAATTAAAAACCAAGCACCTTTACTTACTAAAATTAAACTGAATATATATTAAAAAAGCTCATTTCAAATATGAATAAGCACTATACTTGTGTATAAATAATACTAAAAGATGTGCATATGTACCTTTTCCTGCTCCTCCCATGGAAATACTGTAGATACTCTTACCATTTATTTTAAATCACATCCAGTTATACTGCACAGAAATGTCATTTCATTTATTTTTCTTCATGCCCTTAACAACAGCAAGCAAGAGCACATTAAATTGCAAAATTAAAAATTAAATTTCTTTCTCTCATAACTTTTTTCCTCCCAAAAACGTACCTTTTTATAACTTTCTGTGTCACGCAGCACTCATTACTTTCATCTGAACATATGCAGATGAAACATTTGAAGTTCAGATGGTCTCTTCCTGTCTAAGTGGGCGGTTCTTGGCCACAAAAACTGCAGTGAGGGTCAGTATTTAAGGCCACAGTCAAAAGTCTGGCTAGGCCTGACTTACAGGATTTCACTGACACGTAGTTCATCAGTGACATCTGTGATGTTCTATAATCACTGACTTACTGAGTGCTGAGTTAAACACGCCGCATGATCAGGGAGAGATCCAGTTCCTCTTGGATGGCAATCAACAGCAATCTGAGATCGATCAGTTTGAGAAAGCAACGTCTGGAACAAGAAACTGAACCGCAATGATGATTACTGCATTTCTAGCATTGGCTTTTCCACAAACAGGCTTCCATTTACTATCATGTGTGTTCCCTGGGAATTGAAAACACAACCTTGGCATCACAAGTGACACGCTTTAGCAGATGAGCTGCAGGAACACGATTATGATGACGGTGATGATGTCAGTGCTGACTGAGGCATGCGGCGGAACGCTGACAGAATATAATGTGAACAGTTCGATCAAGAGAATGCTGAAATGGAGATGTGATAGATGGAGATTGATTGAAGTAAGTGACGTGTCTCAAGGTTTGGTTTTCTACTGGGGGGAAAAAATCACAAATGAGAACTCTTTAAGTCAGTGTTTCTCAACCCTGGTCCTGGGCGCCCCCCAGCACTGCACATTTTGTGTGTCTCCCTAATCAAACACACCTGATTCAACTCATTAGCTCATTAAAAGAAACTCCAGGACCTATAAGATAAGAGAGACATACAAAATGTGCAGTGTTGGGGGGCGCCCTGGACCAGGGTTGAGAAACACTGCTTTAAATGGTTAAATACGCTCTTAAAAATAAAGCTTCTTTGCTTGCATTGATGGTTCCAAGAAGAACCTTTCGGATTCCATCCATGGAGTCTTTCAAAAGGTTATTTATATTGGAAAAAGGTCTTTCAGATGACTAAAATGTTCTTCACATTAATAAAATAATGTTCTTTTAAGAACTGAATGGTTATTTGGGGAACCAATAAACCATTCTTCTATGGCTTCATCTCCTTTTGGTATATTTAAGAGTGAAAGAAAAAATGAGGTTCTTTGAAAGGTTCTTTAGAGAAATCAAATGGTTCTTCTACAGAATTGCTGTGAAAACCTTCTTTTGGAACCTTTATTTATTTATTTTTTAAGTGTATAGACTTTAGACTTACTTTATCTCCTGCTCCTCAAATGTTTCTCCTGAAAAAAAGACCTAGTAATCTCACATATGTCTCCTCTAGAGTTTTAGAAGAGATCACAACAATATGGTCAAAGATCTCATTATGAACTGAAATATTTCACATCAAATACTTCCAAGACCAAATAATCTGGTATATTATCCACATTCATTTTATAGCTTTACACATTTACTGTACAATTTAACAATTTGATTTGCCCATTTGACTTTTTATTCCTCAAGGATAGAAGAAACATCTAAGACAAAGGTGATACTTCAAAGAAACAATTGGCTCAGTTAACGTAAAGAGCATATTCTCCCAAAAGTGTTTTGCACTGAAACCATGTTATACCAAATACCAGTCAGTTTCTTGAAATAAAAACTCTGTGAATTAGTTTTAAATTATTATTTTTTCCACCCTCCCTCTGAATTATGTTACTGTACCTTTAAGATTTAAATACGTAAATGACTTCTAATTCACTAACCTATGAACTACTAACACACCTGCTTTCAAATTACAGGTTTTTAGAGCCTAGTT
Source organism: Sinocyclocheilus grahami (assembly GCF_001515645.1). Classification (NCBI taxonomy): domain Eukaryota; kingdom Metazoa; phylum Chordata; class Actinopteri; order Cypriniformes; family Cyprinidae; genus Sinocyclocheilus; species Sinocyclocheilus grahami. Next base: position 195,427 of record NW_015506258.1, on the reverse strand, counting down.
TCAACAACTGGTCTGAATTGCAAATGTCTACACAGTTCATCAAACTGTTTTAGTTAAAAATATATATGTTTTTTATAATGTGACCTCTTTAAAACAGTGTTTACTCATCCAGTAACATTTTTCAAACATCGAACATTTCTGATGACCGAGCCTCTCCCTCCCGCTATTACCAATGGTACAACGAGACATCTGGTACAAGTTAAAACGTTCGTGTCTAACCCTCCTCCTTTAACTCATTCTCTCTCGTGGCCAATCAGAGGCTGTTAAACAGTGTTTCTGTGCGAAGCCGTCTGGTGTAATGCATTTAGATGCCGTGCACACTGAGGTGCCAATGAGAACTGTGCTTTCTAGAACACTCCACCACTGGGGGCTTTACACAACTCACTGCACCAGCACACTGCTTTAATATTCCTTCTGCTCTATATGTGTATCACCATCACAACCTTCATCCTCATCTTCCTCTATCCTCTATACTGTTTCCTGTCTGTCTCCATACAGGGCCATATGAATGATCTGAAATATAGGCAGATGTATACAAAAGAAAAGAAAAGAAATTCCACTTTTTCGCCATGTACTGTACTGCCTTCAACTAAAAAAAAACTGAATTTGAACTGCAGTAGTAAAAACAGGATGCAGAACCAAAATTCTAATTTGAATGTAAGGAAAATTCAATGAGAAATGAAAGTCAAGGAGATCCATTTAACTTTAATAAGAAAAAAATCAAGACAAAATATGTTTCTTTTACTAAAAGATTTTTTGGATGGATGGATGGATGCAACCCTGCCTACAATAAAGTTTGTTAGATAATGAAAATAACATTTGCTGGATAAGATACATCTTGCCCAAACTTCTGGTTCCTATAACACATGCATCAAGAAAACAAATATGTATTTCCAAAAAAAAAGTTGTAATAGTTGTTTCAGCCCTGATCTGCGGCCTGTGTTTTCTGCTCTCTGTCTCTCTGTTGTCGTATGACCTTGTGTCTTGATCAGTATGTGGTGTGGAGTGATTTTTTGCCATCTGATCTTTCTGTTTTCAGAAGTGTATTGATCCTTCTGCACTGCACTTTCAAGGACAGAAACCAAACCCAGACGACCCCTCCTTCTACTCCCCTCCTCTCAAACTTCTATACCAATCCCCCTTTTTCTCGTTGTTATTCTCTCTCACTCACTCTCTCTGATCGGGGCCCAAGGTTGCAGTGACCAGCAGTATGAATAAATAATGTGCGGAGCGGGATCTCTTTCAGAAAAGCCATTTAGGCTGCTATTGTGTTACTAAAGGCTGTGCATTTAGCCGCCGATGTCCATGTGACAGAAATGCTATAGGATGTGAACTGCGAGTCCTGTGAACAGCTATATCTCCAACACCACTAGACCTTCCCAATGACCTTAAACACAATCACTACTCACTCAAACTGCCCAACGGACTCGCTTACTTTCTCTTCTGCTGCAAGTGTACTGAACCATCTGTGTCTGAAACAGTATGGTGAATCGGGCCTGATTTGGACATTGTGATATATACTATAGTAGATGAGAGAAAAATCACAAATGAAATCTTAATTGTTTCTTCTAGACAGCAATGAGATAATGGGGAGCAAAGGAAGACTTTTGAAGCATTTTGCTCCTCAGAGTGTTCTTTATGTCAACTAGGGTTGGACGATGTCTACCAAATTGGCATCAGACGATGTGTACAGTGAAACATCGCGATGGACGATGACATGGGGGGTTGTCTCATTTACTTTGATGATGAAGAGGCTACGATGTAAAGTTTGCAATGCTAGAACTGATTATGTTGTGTGCACGCGCGAACACTTGGGTTACTCACATCAGCGGAAAGATGTGATATCCGTCAGATAGGAGCAAGACATCATTCAAAACTGTCTATTTTTTATTTGTGTACCTTCAAAATAACAGTGAAACGTTGTACTTTTGTAAAATAAAGAAAACATTCAAAATGCACTTGCCGTCTCTGTGAACCTCTTCGTAAAATGAAGAAAAACTCAGCGATACTGTCTAACACTATACTTGTCACACAGAATGAGAAATATATTTATAGAAACCTTGAAGTGCCCGCTTCAACCTGTTTACGTTTTGCTTATTTGACATTAAATGCATTATATAAGTCACTTTGGAATATAAATCATAGCACGTTCAGAAGATAAAAAATGCAACATGTAGTCCGGAAAATACCGAATAGCAAAATTTTTGGGGGACCCCCTGGCTTTGGGTCACGACACAGACCCCAGTTTAAAAACCCCTGGTCTTACTCATATTATCCTCTCCTAACTAATAAAAAATAACAAGACTTATAATCAGTCAGGTAAAGGCGAGCAAGGCACATCAGTCACCTTGCGAGGCCAGTGCATTTAGTGGCTGCTCCCTTTCGCAATGTATATAAATAAATACAGGTGAATATAACCGCAACAGGTCACTAGGATGGCTCATTTAACGTAACGGATCACCAGGCAGGCGTACAGCAGTGACAGACAGACACATATAATGGTGTCCTGTATGGAAAGAGGTTTCCCAGCTGACAGTTGTCCATTTTCACCTGTACAAGTGAACAGAACACTGAGCATCGGCAGTAATGAGGCACGTTGGAGTGACGTCACCGCCCCTCCTCATCTGATTGGCAGAGGAGGAGCTGTCAATCTAGAACTACTGGACCAATGATGACGCTTAAGCTCGCCCTGATTTACATGAAGATCTAACCACAACATTTGAATGTGGAAACAAGAGCGAAGGGAAAAACAGCATAAGCATACAAAAAATAAAAAACATGTGCAGAAAATGTCTGACAGCACAAAAAACAGAGTAATATAACCAAGGAAAACATTTTGTGTGCAATTCGGATAATTTTGCATTAATATTTCAGTTTTGTGCAATATGATTTTAAATGTGTTAAATGTGATTTAAAAAATGTTTTAAATGCGTTATTACATTTTTGATTCATACTTATTATTTTTTGATCCGTGACCATTGTTTGCTATTCTGAAAACTTTGCTTTAATTTTTTAATTTTGTGCAACATAATTTTACTTGCGTTTCTAAATTTTGGTTTCACACTTGTTATTTTTTTATCTGCGACTGCAATACATTTGGCGGGAAAATGATCCCATAGACCCAAACCTTTGAATGGTAGTGTATATATAGTCAAGTGTAAAGAGAATAGTGTGCATATCCTATCCGATAGTGGTATAAATGCCCCCAAAAGTGCAGCTAACTGAAGAAAAACCCATATACGCTCATCTACATATGCCTATGGTTCAATCTCCATTTTTACAATATAGAAGTTGTGTCATCATGAACAAGACTTCTTCCACATTTTTCAGGCTATAAATGGATTAAAATGAACAACAAATGGGTTCATAGAGCAATGGACATGCAGCTGTGCTCTGACAGCCGAACACACCATAATTTTGAAGACGGCTGACCTTTACTGCCTCTCTGTTAATCACACAGAGCAAAAAAAACATGATGTGGTAGAAAAAGGCAGGGGACGGGAGGGGCAAAGCAGTATCATGTTTTTGGACACCGCTGCAGAATGCCAATGCAGAGAGCAACTCAACACTCCCTTTGGGATGCAGCACACACACCACAACCCAATGTCCCCATCAGCCCAGATCTCTTTCCCAGCATTACCGTCATCATCTACAGTCAACCCATCACAAATCCAATGGTCATCTATGGGTTAACACTGGACAAATAGAAGGTTTCTGAAATTATATGTATAAATGAAAATAACACAGCTACTCAAATATTTGCACCATCTCGCAGAACATTTGAGCCATCTGAGCAGAAAAGCCATTTGATTACTCAGTATATCACATTATGAGCAAATATTAACATCTATAAGCCCATTTCACACAGTTATACCAGTAAATTGCCGTAAAATTACCGGAATGACTTTACCTTTATAATTTTGTTCAGTGTATATATCACGTGCTCCAAGATGCAGAAGCGGTGTCTGATTCATGAACGAACTGATACTTTTCAATAAACCAGTTAAATCGGTTCACAAATCGCACCAAACGATTGATTCACGAATTGGAATGATCCGATTGCAGCTGTTCTCGAGTCGACAACTCACTGATTCAAATGAACCGTTTAGTGCGAGTCTCAGTGAACTGAATTCACAAGTAAGGACAGGGAGATCTTGTTAGCGCACGCGCATCTGATGCTGCTAAATGTAAGTTACTAATGTCGAATTTTAGGATTAATTATTGTAACTGAAAATCATATTTAGGTCAAAGCTGTCAGTTGTTTGTGAACTAAATCTGCCGTAAAGGGTGATCTGTTTAAGCCCACTGAAATGCTTGAATGTAGACACATTAACATCAGAGTCTCTATGTTTTAGGTCAAAAGACATTAAAATAACACAGATTAAATAAAATAACTCATGCAAGTTCATCTTCCCCGCAGCTGTAACATTAGCAAATTTATAAAATTCTATGCATTTAGCCCTATGTGACGTCTGTTTTTATATTGTTTGTCAGCACACATAGCCTAAGTTACTATGTATCTGGATCAACTAGCCGAGTAGACAAATATAAATGTTTCTTCATAACCATGCTGAAAATAAGTCAATAATGTTAGCTGATGCTAACTGTCTAGCTAACGAGCTAATTAAAAAAATAAAGTCCAAGTATTTTTATTCAACCACCTAGATAGATTACAGCTGAGGGAAAAAGAAAGGATGTGATGTTCAGAATATGGTAACTACAGTAATTATCAAAGTGGGAAGTGATGTCCTCTGGGGGCATTTGGCCAGGGGGGTTTTTACACCACAGACAAGGTTTGAGAAGAAAAAAATCATTATGAAAATCTAATTATATTTTCCTTATTATATTCATTATTTCCTTATTGGTTATTTTAGGAAAATCCCAGGTATTTTGAGCAGTAGGATTATAAAAAATATATATGCTAATATAAACATTCATCTATCGGTACTTTTTACTTAAGTACATAAAAAATCGAGTACTTTTGTACTTTCACTCGAGTAAAATTGAAAACGGAGTACTTTTACTGGAGTAATATTTTATTATATGGATCTGTACTTTTACTCAAGTACTTGATTTGTGTACTTCGTCCACCACTGCTTTTTAACCTCAAACGCTCTTCTTGTCTAGCTCTGCGTGAACTCTGTGTTTTCCGGTTCATGACAGTTAGGGTATGTCGAAAAACTCACATCTCATTTTCTCCTCCAACTAAATTGATGGAACAAATTTACTGGTAATTTTAAGAAGGACCTGTTCACACATGTTCGCTTTATGGCAATTTACCGGTAATTTAACAGTAAAGTCTGTATGTGTGAAAGGGGCTTATGACACATTTTAAGTTACTAAATACACTAAATCCAGAGCTCTGGAACATTCCAGTACTGGTGCAAAGTAAAAACATGTACTACTGTTCAAAAGTCTGCAGTCAGTAAGGTTTTATGTTTTTGAAAGAAGTATCTTATGCTCACCAGTGCTGCATTTTAAATTTCACGGCTCGTTCTAACATGCCCCCACATGTCTACATCACGATGTGGGAAGATTTGCATAACGGCGCCCAAATGTTCACGCGAAGAAAGAAGGAGTAACTTTTATTCTCAATGTAGTATTGTTGTTGCCGCCACCGCCATGTCGTGGAGACACTGTGTGTTTCGTTGTGAAAGCGAAACTACTTTGTTTGGTCTTCCAAAAGAGGACGATATCCGCTTCGTCATGCCTAGAGGTGATCCGTGCTGGTCGCTGAGGGAATATATCAACTTCACCCTGTGGCTCGCCAGATCGGCTTTCACCGTGGATGAAGCGGAGTCCAGCCCAGGGTCGTCACATGTGTTTGTCGCAAGCCCACCAGCCACTACTTCGTCGAATCCGCCGGCCGTGCCGTTCTCAAGTTCGCTGGCCTCCGCTCACTCTAGCCCACCGTGTGTGTTTCGTTGTGAAAGGGAAACTACTTTATTTGGTCTTCTAAAACAGGACACGACTAGAAATCTGTGGTTAAATTGTATTTACAACACTGTTTCAGAACAGTTCAACACAAATATTAATTTGTGTGCAGCACATTTTATGGAGGACTGTTTCCTGATCCTGGGAGAGTAGACTACAATGCCGGCTGTTCTAACTCACAGACTGTAAGTACGTTTTCATTTAAAGGATTTGCCACTGATGATTCAAACGCGAGTTTTGGGCAGTGTAGAGTAGCACTTGTTTGTCATTTCTCCGATCACAAATGCAGACATGGTTTTATGTTTATGTGGCGCGATGCAACGCAACGCGTAAAAAGACAGTATAAGTCATTATAATCAGTAATTATGTCCCCACTGGATGCAACAAATGCCTCATTTGTAATGGGTTTTAATGTTTTTGATTCATCGCTCCGGCCGGACAGGGCATCACAGAATGGTAAGGGGCGTAACATTTCTGTCACATGCTTGAGGTATTCGGCCAATCACAAGGCACTGGATAGCTGGCCAATCAGAGCACACCTCGCTTTTCAGACCGATGAGCTTTGTAAAAATCGACACGTTTCAGAAAGGCGGGGCATAGAGGAGAAACAATAATGTACAGTATGTGGAAAATGTGTTTTTTTTACTTTAAACTTTACAGCATAAACACATTTCATTACACCAAATACACAAAATAATGTTCTTTTTAGCAACATCATATGACCCCTTTAAAATAAGTTCATAGTGGTCATAGGTGTAAATTTTGCCAATACTGAAATGATACCATACACCACTGAGCATTACACAAATGTGCCAAACTGACAATCGATTGTCTGTCTTTCTACAAACAATTCTTTTACACAATGTATATATCAGATCACAAACACACATCGACCCTAATATAAAATACACTTCAGTGAAGAGCAAAATACACCAATACACATTTCAATGCATGTGCCCTGAAGACAAAATCCAGGCACAAATATCTAGACACACACACAGATAAGAACACTATCTAGTGACCCGTGAAGGCCCAGCACTGCAGGCAATAACGTCCTACAGTATATGCAGTAATATCCTCAGTTTATATTCAGACACTGTGACTATATTCACACTCTATATTACACTCCTATATTCAGCTTGTTGTCATCGTAATGTCCCGACATTTCTAATGGAAATCGTGGATCATGTTATGGAAAAGCAACTTCTTTATTCCGTGCACTCGTTCTCAGGACCGAGAGAGGGAAAACTGATAGAATTTAGATCAGATCGGTGTTCTGCTGATGCAACCTGGAGCACTAATATATGTAGACAGGTCGTTGGGAGGATGCGTGTGTGTGTATGAGGGTCTTTAATAAGTGACCTAATGGCAGTGGACAGAGCGCCTGTGGGAGCCACGCTCTTCACACCTCCTACTGTTATCAGCTCACCCTTACCTTATATAACACACACTCACACGCCAACACAAGCCTCAAAAAAACCTAAAGTCCATTGACAGACCCTCTCTCCTTCAGTGTCTGCAGTCATCTGTTATCAGATACGTGATACACATACGCACAAAAACTGTACGGTTCATATAGAGCAGGAGTGTCAAACTCAATTCCTGGAGGGCCACAGCCCTGCATAAATTAGTTCCAACCCTGCTCCAACACATGTACCATGTCGTTTTCAAATAAACCTTAATGACCTGATTAGCTGGATCAGGTGTGTTTAATTAGGGTTGCATCTAATCTGTGCAGGGCTGTGGCCCTCCAGGAACTGAGTTTGACACCCCTAATAGAGAGGTACAGTGGTTCCACTGGCTGTGTGTCAATGCTGACCTCTCAAAAACCTGTCAACAAGTTAATATCTTGTGTGTTGCTGTGTATGCAAAACATTTATATCATTTATTTTAATAGATTTTTTATGATTTAAATTTGAAATAAAAATAAAGAGAATACATCATTTATTTGAATTGCATTATTTGTATTTAAAATGTATATCATTTATAGATTATATAATTTAAATATAATGTAATTGTGTATTTATTATAATTGTAATTTGATTAAAAAAAGAATACACTAAATTGTAAATAAAATAAATATGTATTCTAATTATATATTTCATACAATTATGTATCTGTGTGTGTGTGTGTGTGTGTGTGTACCTTGTGGGGACATTTTTTAGGTCCCCATGAGGAAACAAACTTATACAAAAAGTTTTTTGAAAATCTAAAAGTGCAGAAAGTTTTCTGTGAGGGGTAGGTTTAGGTGTAGGGTGATAGAAAATACAGTTTGTACAGTATAAAAATCATTACACCTATGGAATGTCCCCATAAAACATGGAAACACAACGCGCGTGTGTGTGTGTGTGTGTGTGTGTGTGTGTGTGTGTGTGTGTGTGTGTGTGTGTGTGTGTGTGTGTGTAAAATGCAATAAAAAATAATGCAATTCAAATTAATATTATTTATTATACATAAATAATACATTATATATATATACATTTATTTAATTGTAATATTTTTAATAGATTAAAACTAATAAATAATATAATAAATAAAAGAGAAATAATAAATAATTTAGATTTATTGTCTACTGAAGCAAACATATGTTGTTTGTTTCTAACTTTTACCTCAGTGAAAGATTTACCATTAGAGTTGAATCTAGAATGCCAAAAGTGTTTTCTCTCCACGTGTCCATGTGTCAAAAATATGACGAATGTTCTGCACATTAAGCTATCAAAACAAAAATATGAAGAACAAAATCACGCTGTGTCTTTGTGTGCTCTATATTTTTTTCTTCTTGTTTTTGACAAGTGCATTTTTAGAGAGATGTACATCTCATACAGTACTCATACATGCTACAAGTGACATATGGACCTGCATGAGGACGAAAGTATTTGCTTAAAATAAAAATAATACCCATCCAATAAGTTACATGGCTTATTACAATATTTCTGTTCAGTAAATCCACTCACTATTGGAAGGTGTGGCAAAAAGTTAAATTCGTACCTGATGTGCTTGTTTTTCTGCCCAGCAGTGAGTGCCGTGTATGACGTGAATGTGTGTTTGTGTTCACCTGAGGCCGCGGGTGTCCTTTGACCAGACACTGCAGAACTAACGTGTCCCCCTCTCTGATGGTGTAGATCCTTTCACTGATGTTGTCCTCCTTCACCACACACGTCTGCCCAGAATGCACAATCTGAGCGTTCGCAGGAGCTGAAGGACAGACAGAAAATGAGATTATTACATTACATTTTCTTTAGCAGTGGTGTTTTATATGCTGTGTAGGAGCCCAACTAACTAAAACTAGTAAGGTCACAATTTAATCTTTTTTTTTTTTCAGCGAGTGGATGAAAAATTTGTACTCTCATGCACACAGTGGCCTCAAAAAATATTTGGATACTTAATACACAATTAAAAATGTCTGGATATCATGGATATCAAAATATTGAGAAAATCACCTTTAAAGTTGTCCAAATTAAGTTCTTAGCAATGCATATTACTAATCAAAAATTAAGTTTTAATATATTTACAGTAGGAAATTTACAAAATATCTTCATGGAACATGATCTTTACTTAATATCCTAATGATTTTTGGCATAAAAGAAAACAATAATTTTGAACCATACAATATATTTTTGGCTATTGCTACAAATACCCAGCGACTTAAGACTGTTTTTGTGCTCCAGGCTCACATATTACATATATTCTAAACTGTAATGGTTCTGACATCAATACATGTTATACATGGACTTCTGGTATAAAAATAAACTTTCTAGCCTATCAGATATGAACATCTTATACTGTATATAAGTTTACAGAAAAGCAAGCATGACCTAAGCATCCCGAAATGAACAGAACAATACGAGAAACGGAAATTTCAGATGACATCCTCCATACTCATGTTCCATGAGTCAGATGAGCACTCAAGGACCTCCGGCATCTTTGCTAACAGTGTTTGCTAGCTGGATGCGGTGGGCTTCACTTCAAGCTCTGGGCAGAATTCAAACTCAGGACCCTCGGGAATACAAGCCAGCATTGCGGGCAGCCGAGCCCGGCGGTCACTGCCCGGTGAGCGCTTTGATTATGAAGAGGAAGGCATGTACCGCGACAGCCTACACACTGTAAACGATGAGTCCGCATCGCTTATTAGCATTTGAAAGGGAGTCTGGGACAGGAAGAGCTGCGAGGCAATGCATGACATGTTTAGAAATGTGTGGAAACCGCCAAACCTTTTATTTGCGAGTGTAATGGTGTGGTCAGGGCTGAGCGAGCATCAGAGGTCAGTCAACACACGGAAATTAATGATGCTCATTAGCGGTACAATGAGGCCTGCGCTCATGCTAACGCCGCTACAACCAGTGGAAGAGAATATATCTCAAACATTTAAAAGAAAACCTCTTAACTCAGCAATTCTGTGCATGACATTTCTCAAAAGTGGGTTTCCACTCTCCTAGACAATATAAGGATATCAAGGAATTTTAAAAAACAGTTTTGTAGGCCTAGAAAAGGCATGGAAATTTAGTTAATGAGTCATCTTTATGTTCTGCTACAATACATTTCATTGGCGAGTAGAGTAAAACTTTTTCACAACCCACAGTGATGAACAATTTGTGAGCAAATCATTCTTTTAAGTATCATTCAAACCAGTTCAAAAATTGCTCTAAATGATGAACCAGTGTTGTTATTATTGGCTAAAATTGATTTGAAAAAATCTGAAATATAGCTGAAATAAAATTCTACATAAATATTGGTTTAAAACATGAAAATTTGAAATTTCGCCTAGGCATCCAACTGAAATAAGTTTAAGTACTAATAAAAATATAAAAAAGATCAAAATTACAAAAGCATGAAATTACAACTTTAAATTTAAAATAAAAGCTAGTTCAATATATTAAGTATATACTACAATAATATATAAATAATTAATAAAATTACATTGCTTTAAATTAATAATACATAGACATAAAATGTGTGATGCTGCCTTATAATATGTTGGGAAAAAATCTTAATAAATAAATCATCTAGAATAAAATAGATTGTGAGGACTTCCTAAATATTACGTCTGTGTAGAGTAAAACTTGCTTACAAACCAGTTTAAAATTGGACTGAATGATTAATAATCGAATGATGAACCTTTGTTGTTGTTATCAACTAAAACTTAAAAAGCTGAAATAAAGCTAAAATCAAATATAAACATTAGAATAAAAAAAAAATTACATATAAAATATCAAATTTTTGCATTGGCATCTAACTGAAATATGTTTAAGTTAAATTATTAAAGCACATAAAATTAAAACTAAAATAATACAAATCAAAAGCTAATTCAAAATGATAATTAAAAACTATAATTGTATAAAAATAATACTAAAATACTGTTTTCAACTATAATATCATACAGATACAAATTTTGGGTATTGTGATGCTGCCTTAGAAATTAGCAATAATTATGCTTGAAAATGTAATGTAAATTCATCAGTCAAAATAAAAATATCATCTTAAACCAAAAATAACCCACCATCACCCTGTTTCAAAATAAAGAGAGACTGTGTGTCTGTATGGATGTGAGCAAGAGAAAATAACAGCGTGGTCAATAGAGCGGTCTCCTCAAAGACAGAGCAAATTAATTTCTCCATGATGTGATTATTATTGATCGGTTAAGTGCGAGGTGTGTTTGTGTGCGTGAGGTCCTTGTGTTAACAGCTGCGGGTGCACCACATAATGTGTGGATGACTGGACCTCACAAAGCACTTGCCCTCTCAGCAGGTGTGCGTGTGGAAGTGTGTGTCTAAGCCCCAGATTGTTGACCACACTCCTCCTCAGCAGGAGAGAACGCCCAGCGTCAGGGATGAGCTCTCTTTAACTCTGCAGCCGGGTCAACATCTATCACTGTCACACTGACCCAGTGCATCATGGGATGAAGACAATCCACAACTTCAGATCAGTATTCGGCAGCGGTCGCTCAGCAACAGGATTCGCTCTGGGTCAGATACTGAGGAAATAAATATCACGGAGAACCGGAGCAACCTCAATCTAGTCTGGATGAGATCTAGTCCGACCAACAACACTATCTACAGTATTTACAGTATACACTGCAGTATATACTAGATAGAATGATAGATAGAAAGACAAGACGATCTACAGATAGATAGAACGACAGAACGATAGATAGACAGATAAACAGAATGATCGATGACAGAATGATAGATAGAACGATAGAATGATAGAACAATAGATAGATAGATAGATAGAATGATAGAACCATAGAATGATAGATAGAACGAACGATAGAACGATAGATAGAATGATAGAATGACAGACAGACAGATAGATAAAAATAAACGATAGATAGATAGATAGATAGATAGATAGATAGATAGATAGATAGATAGAACCATAGAATGATAGCTAGATAGAAATAACGATAGAATGATAGCTAGATAGAAAGAACGATAGAATGATAGATGAAACGATAGATAGAACGACAGAGCGATAGATAGACAGATAAACAGAATGATTGATGACAGAACGATAGATAGAACGATAGAATGATAGAACAATAGATAGATAGATAGATAGAATGATAGAACCATAGAATGATAGATAGAACGAACCATAGAATGATAGATAGAATGATAGAATGACAGACAGACAGACAGATAGATAAAAATAAATGATAGATAGATAGATAGATAGATAGATAGATAGATAGATAGATAGATAGATAGATAGATAGATAGATAGATAGATAGATAGATAGATAGATAGATGCACATTTATACAAATATATATTTTCAGTGATTGTGTCCAAACCGTGGGTGGCGAGCCGTATGGGAGCTGTTCCAGCACTAACAGGTAAACGTGCTAACCTGAGTGCATGCTGGGCTGTTGAATTCTCTTTGCTGCTGTTGTGTGGGCAATGCTGTCATCCAACAAAAAGTAAATTCTCAAACATCTCCTTCTTTCTGCCTTTTCTCCTCCCAGCCCTGTCCATCCATTCATCCATTCACCCATGCAACCATCCATCTAAATCTGAAGCAAACAAGGTTCTCTCTGTGAGTTATCAAACTAGTCTCAAGCCAGCAGTGGGGAACACG
>NW_015506258.1:159650-181836 GCF_001515645.1 Sinocyclocheilus grahami | reverse complement strand
TCCTGGAGAACAATCTTCATCTGTGGATGTTTGTGTGTCATCCATGATGAAGCAGAATCTGATCTCCAGCACTGACTCTGAATAGAAATGAGAAACAAACTCAATAATTCAGCTGAACGGATCCTGAGAGCAACAGATGATGAGACGCGGCGTTCACTCAGATACACAATGTTAGTCGTGTGTTAACAAATGATCAAATACACCACAGACAACACCACACACCAATCAAACCACGCTCATCTGCTTGCAAGAGAAAATATTAAACATAAAACTAAACGTCCTTTAGAGGAGATATGAATGCGGAAGTCACTGTAAAGCACCTGAGCATCAGCACTCACCTTATTTACACAGATTCACAAAATCACCGGCTTTCTATGAAGCAGCTGCACGTTAATCATGGCTTAGCTTTTATAAAGGTTCCTATGAAACACTTTGATATTCCGTATAGAAGCGATTCTGGCTGTTTAAATGGAGAAACCTCAACTCTGAACGTTTACTTTCACTTCTTCTTTGAGACACGAAAAACAATGATGACGCCGACACTGCACGCAGCTATAATGCTTTAAACTCCACACACAGCGGGAAAACGTTTGTGATCTCAAATCATTCGTTCAAATAACGTACACGTTTTAGCATACAAAATTGTTTTTAAAAAAATCTAGCATTTGTACAAAAAAAAAGAAGAAACAAAAAGAAGCAGTGTATAAATCAAGAGGCAACCTCCCCGTCTCGCTCTTGAAACCTACACGAAAGTGACTTTTGGCTGCTAGAGACCGGCTCCAGAAGTGAGTCAGGCCCATAGACTAGGGGGACCATATTTTAGTTTTCCAAAAAGAGGACGGGGGGGGGGGGGGGGGGGGGGGGGAGTGGAAAGAAACAAAACAAATGGAGAGGGGCATAGAGAGATGGAATATAAAAACAAATCAATATGAGACACACACACACACACAAACAAATGAACACAGCTATCCGAACCCGCACACACACTCACAACATAGAGAGAGGGTGATATAAGCAAGAGCAGGAGTGAGGATATAAACGTAAAAAAAAAACAACTATAGCAGACATGGTTTTAGCAAATACAACTGGACGTGATCTTAAAGGGAAGCATGTACAGACATCTTCTGAGAAGCAGCTTGTAAAATGTTGAGCCACTTGTAACACTGTTATTGGGCAATATAATCAATATTTCTTGTGCATTTTCATGCATCAATTATTTGAATGCATTTTTTTTTTACTTTCCTAAAAACAGCATCTTGCAACATGTCAGTATGAGCGTTAATATTTAATAATTCACTTATTAGCTATATGTTTTAGCTATATAACTACAAAAAATATTTAAAAAATGTATGTTATACATAATATATCATTCAAACGTTTTTGAAAGAAGTATCTTAAGCTCACGAAGGCTCCATTTATTTGATCAAAAATAACAGTGAAATTGTGAAATATTATTATTACCATTTAAAACAGGGGTCACCAAACTCGGTCCTGGAGGGCCGGTGTCCTGCAGAGTTTAGCTGCAACTTGCCTCAACACACCTGCCTGGAAGTTTCAAGAATACCTAGTAAGAGCTTGATTAGCTGGTTCAGGTGTGTTTGATTAGGGTTGCAGGTAAACTCTGCAGGACACCGGCCTTCCAGGACCGAGTTCGGTGACCCCTGATTTAAAATAACAGTTTTCTATTTTAATAAATATTAAAATGTTTAAAATGTAAAAAATTCAAATGTATTGCTATGATGCAAAGCTGAATTTTCAGCATCATTACGCCAGTCATCAGTGTCACATGATCCTTCAGAAATCATTTAATATGCTGATTTTGCTGCTCAACAAACATTTCTTATTATTATCAATGTTGAGTTTTTGCTCATTATTTTTGTGGAAACTTTGATACATGAGTCTATGATAAATATTCAATAAATATATATATTTTTAATTAAGATTATAAATGTCTTTGCTGCCACTTTTGATAAATTGAATTCATCCTTGCCGAATAAACATATTAATTTAAGTCAAAAACTAAATTTAAAAAAATCACTGGCCCCAAACATTTGAACAGCAAGGTATTATATATGAAGAGTTAATTTGCAAAAACAGATAACTCTGTTTTTTTTCATAAATCATAATTTTTATTGTGCATTCCAAGTAATATCAATCAAATTGCAGTTGGGTTGTTTTGATTAAGTAATAATAACTCAAACAAATACAGGCCATTTACAAAATTAAAGTTCACTGAAAGTATGTATTTTATGTATTAAAAGTTTTGTTTTATAGCAAAAGCAGATAACTCCACATTTCATGTTTGAGAGTTAAACAAAATCACTCTTTTAATCTTTGTAATCTTATCATATGACAATTTAGACGCCTGACAAACTTTGTTGTTGGGATTACACGTAATACAGGGAGCTTTTCCCTCACCATTGTAACGTGCCGCTTTTGCAAGGTTCTGTGAAAAAGTTTCAGCTTTTATTTAAAAAAAAATTTAAAATAAATTAAAAAACACATTATTTTCCACATACTGTACATTATTGTTTCTCCTCTATGCCCCGCCTTTCTGAAACGCGTTGATTTTTACAAAGCTCATCGGTCTGAAAAGCGAGGTGTGCTCTGATTGGCCAGCTATCCAGTGTGTTGTGATTGGCCGAATTCCTCAAGCGTGTGACGGAAATGTTACGCCCCTTACTATACTGTGATGCCCTGTCCGGCCGGAGCGACGATTCAAAAACATTAAAACCCATTATAAACGAGGCATTTGTTGCATCCAGAGGGGACATAATTACTGATTATAATGACTTATACTGTCTTTTTACACGTTTAGTTGCATCGCGCCGTGTAAACATAAACATATGATCGGAGAAATGACAAACAACAAACACTACTCTACACTGCTCAAAACTCGCGTTTGAATCGTCAGTGGCAAATTCTTTAAATATAAAAAACGTACTTACAGTCTGTGAGTCAGAACAGCCGGCATTGTAGTCTACTCTCCCAGGATCAGGAAACAGTCCTCCATAAAATGTGCTGCACACATCTGAATATTTGGGTTGAAGTGTTCTGGAACAGTGTTATAAATACAACTTAACCACTGATTTCTAGTCGTGTCCTCTTTTGGAAGACCAAACAAAGTATTTTCGCTTTCGCAACGAAACACACAGCGTCTCCATGACATGGCGGCGGCGGCAACAACAATACTACAGCGAGAATCAAAGTTATGCCTTTCTTTCATTGCATGAACATTTGGGCGGTGTTATGCTAATCTTCCCACACAGTGATGTAGACATGTGGGGGCGTGTTTGAATGAAGCGTTTTAGGAGGGCGTGGACGAGTCTTAACTTTTATAAAGAATATCTCTTTGGGTTTGAGACTTTAGTCTTTGCAACTTTAGGGATCTTATCTATTCACAAACAGCTTGTAACACTCCAAAGAGAAAGGAAAACTTGAAATCGCATCATATGACCCCTTTAAAGTGGCATTTATCGGTTTTTGCAAATATATACATAAATAGCTTGTTTTTTTTCTAGTTTTTCCTTTCTTTTTTAGAAAATTAGGGAGAAAAATACTAATAATGTGTAATTTTAGGATAACCTGTGCTTATGAAGACCCCAAACAACAGGATGACAAACGCAGCACTCGGAGGAGATTACACTGAGCAAATTAGGGCAGGTGTAAAAACTACAGGAGTAATTGATGACCTGAGCTGCTGTTTGCTCCACCTGCACCCACGGTCCTCTGGGAACATTTCTGCACCCCTTCTGACCGGTTTCAACTGTTGCTGAAAGGTTTCTAGAGCATCGCCTCCTCTGCCTCGCTATTCTTCATGCACACGCTCCACACATAAATCATAGCTGAAATGTTCCTGCTGAGGAGCTTCACCAGATCTACTGTTTCACTCACGTCCTGGAGTCACACACTTATTCATCTGTCCTGCATCTCCCACTGTCCCGAGAGAGAAAGAGAGAGAGAGGGAATTATTCATCCTGCAGGAGCTGAATGGCACATCTATGAGCACGTTTCGTGAGAATAAATAGGATTCTTTGGAGAGAGAGACTGACCAGCAGGGGCTGGCGAGGGCTAATCTGACAGTGTTAGTTGTGTCAAGGTGTTTTATTGAGTGTTTACTTGTTGTGTGAGGAGCTGATAGCATTCACTGCGGCTCAATACGGATCAGCCCTCTGACAAACACAACTATTGGCAAAAACGAGCACTAGGGCAGACGGCATCTCATCAGACAAGCATCTCTGGCAGCGAGAGGAGCAGGGCTGGGTGCTGCCCAGAGGTACACATGCCAGGACTTCTAAGTGTCTGGATTGCATGCATTCACACAGAAGCATCATGCCATTCAAACTTACGTGCTCCTCAGATCAGAGCAGCAAGATCTTTTCGAATCCAACTTTCAAAATAACTTTTTTGTAACGTGCACTTAAAGGAATAGTTCACCTAAAATGAAAATTCTGTCATCATTTACTCGACCTTATGTTGTCCCAAACCTATATAATGTTATTTTGAAAGATATTTTGTCAAATGAAAGCTATTGAGGTCCATTGCTGTTCTGGGTCCAATTAACTTTTACTATATGGACTAAAACAATTGAAACATTCTTTTGAAACACCTTTTTATTTTTATTTTTTTGGGTAAAATATCAGTAACAGATGTCACAATAATTTGTCCAAAATTGGTTTGTATGCTGAAAAAAGAAATGTGGTGAAGGATTTTCACTCAGAGACTGCTAAAGTAGATAAATTTCACATAAAAATTTAACAAAAATTGCACAAAAAGTAAATTTCACAAATAATTACAAAAAGTAGCATATTGAATTACACATTAATTTTTTTAGAGGTTGACAGACTGAAATAATATTTTGTTGTAAAACGTATTCCAATAATCTTTGTTTTATTGTTCAAAAAAATATTATTTTTTGAATGTTTTTGAAAGGAGTCTCTTATGCTCACTAAGGTTGCATTTATTTGATCAAAAATATCAGTGATATTGTCAACTATTATTGCATTTTAAAAGAACTGTTTTTTATTTGAATATATTTTCAAATCTAATTTATTCCTACGATACAAACCTGAATTTTCAGCTGCCATTACTCTAGTCTTCACTGTCCCATGATCCTCCAGAAATCATTCTAATTTTCACTCAGAAACTGCATTTTCTTGTTAAAAAAATCTACTGCTTTTGAATGTCTCTTATACTCACTAAGGCTACATTTAGTTAATTAAACATATAAGTAATACTGTGAAATATTATTTAAAAAAATGTTTATTATAATTACAAAATTAAAAAAACAAATTACAGTGTAGAATCAAATCACACCTTTCACAGGCATCAAGTTATCTTAGTGTCAAAACAAACAGGAGACGCAATGGCCAAGGACAGCAAACCGAGGCTTGTGTTCAATAAATAAGGTTAGAAAGGGGCAGCGTCTCCTGTCAACACGGCATGCTTTTCATCTAACGATTAATTTCTCATTATGTTTGCTGCAGCGCTTTAATTTCCCTCACCTACTTGGTCAACACAAGACCAGACGCAATTTATTGACCGGCAGAACATATGCTGACAACTGTGATTTTTCTTAAAAGGCTTCAGAAAAACTTTTTCTTACCTCAGGCATATTTCAGGCCTCATAACTGGACTGGCTGTTTCTCAGCTGTCTGAGCTTAAAACACACAGAAAGTGACCCTAAAGAACCATAAAAGAGATATAAAGTCTGAAAGTATATTGCCAGAGTGGAAAAAGGAACGAGGAAACGTGAGGCAAGTGAGTAAACCAAAATTATTATATGGAAATAAAACAAAAAAATATACTAGCTTTACTACTATTGTAAAGTGTGATTACCTGTGATTAATTAACCAGCATATTATAATTAATTAGATTAAAATCTATTTCAAATAAAAGGCCATACTTCACATAAAACTTAATAAATGTATATGTAATATAATAATAATTACTATATCATTTATCTAACTGCATTTATATATTTATAAAAAAATATTTATTCAAAATAAATAGAAATAATTTAACATTAAAGTTGAACTTTAATTAAATTTGATTAAATGTTAAATTAAACTTTTTAAAAATATATTATTATTATTGCATATATAATGATATATGCAATTAATTGTAATTGTTTAGATTAATTAAAGTCCCCCTGTAGTCAAATATTTTATCCCTTAAAACTTATCTTTGATCATCAAAATGACATATTTAAATGTTTTTTCTTGTGAAAATTATTTTCTCATGCCTTAAAATAGCTTGAATGTAACTCTACACTCTTGCCTCATTTACTATACGCTGATCTATGAATATGCAAATTGGTCCCGCCTCCACTCAGTCACACCAGCCAGCGCCTCCTGATCCACTGAACTGTAGTAACCGCAAAACAATGGCATACACGGATAATGACTGATAAAACTATGTTTTTACTAGCGGACAACTACAGTGAATACTGTAACATTCATTAAAGTTACTTACTTGACGATGTTGTGTCCTAAAATGCCTTGAAGACTCGAATGCAGCCGTTTGTGATTGTTAATTCACGCCCGCGAGCATACGCATGTGAAGTGCAGTTACACCGGGCTACTTATACACTATTGCCATGGGTTATAATGCAAGTTATCGGTTCTAAATTCACATTAAACCACAGCATCATGGGTTTTTTGCTCTGATTTATTTTTGGTTTTGTGCTGGTATTGGTATATTTTGCATGCTAGTGATAGGAATCGATCCCTTGACGTGATTGGTTATTGGTTTGTGACGTAGCAAACCGAGGGCTGTTTCAAACCATATTTCTGGGTCAGCCTTTGGGAAACTACAGTTTTAAGGAGAAAATACACAGCAATGGTGTTGATTAATAGATTGGGACATGGTTTGTCTAAAAGCATATTAAAAACACCACATAGACAAATAAACAACATAAAAAACTTGATTTTCACTACAGGGGGACTTTAACAAGCATTTTAATAATTCATCTGATTAAAATTGTTTACATTGAAAGTTTAATTTTAATAAATCCTTACCACATGAACAAATACCCGAATGGAGCTGATGGTTGAGCGGGTTGAGAAAATAAGATGGATTTGTGACATCAGCTGAAGAGGAAAAGTCCCTTTGGTGGTGGAGCAAGTTATTACATTTTGATAAAAGATTATGAAGGCAAACATTTTTTTATTTAGAATAACGTGCACTGATGAATCGCTCACAATAAGAGCAGGAATGTGTATTAAGGAAGCAAACAGGGTCGATTTTGATTCACGTGGACTTTAATGAGATGTCAGGCCTCGTGTGTGTATTAAAGCCATTTGTCTCTGTTGTGAGAGGGCTCTTTCATCCATTAGTGCCGTATGAGAGTAAACAGGCCCACGCTGTGCTGTGAGGATTCTTTCGGCCTCGGTCGGAGCGACGGAGGGCCTCTGAGAGGCGCGAGAAAAACGACGGGGAGGATGTGAGCTAAAGTAAATTAGCAGGATCACTACAGTGACGGTTTTAGTGGCAGTGACAGAAACTGATTAAAGGACCACTGTGGAGAAGAAGAGGGAGAAAGAGCGAACGTAACCCTGGAAATAATGGCGTTGCCATCCCTTTTTCATCCTTCTATCAACACCCAGATAACAGAGAAAGGCTTATAAAATGATATTATGCGGTTATAAAAACCATAGCATGTAAATCACATCCACCCAATCACTCCAGAAACGCATTCAATTCATGAAACTGGTTAAAAAGAACCAGTCATAATTCACAATTTTATCAACCTTTATTATTATTAATATTAAAATGATCATTATTAAAATTATGTATTTGTGTGTGTATACTGTATAATATATATTACAAATTTAACCGTAATAATATGTACTGTGTTACATTTATACTGTTTTAAAAAATGTATTTAACATTAAAAATTACATAATAAATTGAAATGATTTAACATTTAAGATATTTAATTAAAATTTATTATAGCTAGGGATGTAACGATTAACCGCGAGCCGGTTGAAAATCTATTTAAATATGTGACGATTCATTTTACTTATTTATTTGATTTGGGACTTGTTTTAAAATTTAAATTTACATTTACATTATATTTAAATTGTGTTATTTAGCAAACACTTTTATCCAAAGCGACTAACAAATGAGGACATTATTATAGTGTTATATTTCAATTTCACAAAGAAACGTACAGTATTTTGTCCAAGCAATAATAAAAGGACACATTTAATTTATAATTTGTCTTAAATCTCATTTTATAAAAAATAAAAAAAATCGTGAATCAATTCGAATTGTGAAATCAAAATCGTGAATCGAATCGAATCGCGAGTTGAGTGAATCGTTACATCCCTAATTATAAAACAATTACTTCTATATTATATTATTATATTCAACTCTTTAAATAGGCTTTTTTTCTGATTTCAGGGCGAAATACGACCTGGATGTATTTTTGTGATATCTCACAATTGCGAGACGCCTGGTCACATTGCCAGAAGTGAGTTGCTTTTAACTGGCATACACACGAACACCAACACCTGCAGGTACACAAACAATATGGCATCACACAAATACACCCAAATCTCCCACAGCCAGACGCACAAACACATGTAATCAGGGCGGCCCATATTGGCAGATTTCAAACAGCCTGTGTTGAGTCAGTCTGAGGGTGAGTGGATCAGAACAAGCCTGATCAAACAGCATGTTGAGTGCAGCCAAAAGAGGATGGACGAAAACAGACACAAAAAGAAAATGAAGAGAAAGGCAGTTTGAAGGCCTATTCGCAGCAAGCAGCTGACTTTACAATCAATTCCTTTTTTTGTGCATGCAAAAACCTCAAAGGCCAATGATATTTAAGTTGAAGTAAGTCATTTGCATTGCCAAACTTTATAAGGTGCAACAGTCGGTTCTTGAAATAACTTCATTTTCTCCAAAGGGGAACTGATAACTTATAAACCTTTAAAGACAGACCTGTCATGAGCTCTGAGGTTCTTAATCAATGGTATATGCTTTTTTAAGACAACCGCTAGCATTATTTCAATTATTTTTTAAATAACCATGTTTAACAGCAGAATTTGTGGTGAAATAAGGCAATAAGCCCCAAGAAGCCATGATTTACAGTGAATTTATAACAGCTAAGGGGCGTTGTTAGGCACGACACGAAGCGGAGTGCCTAAAACCCCCTTAGCTGTTATAAATTCACTGTAAACCATGGCTTCACAGGGCTTGTTGCTTTTATAAAACGGTTGTTCCATAAACGTAGTTAGGTTTCACACAATAAAACAGTGTAATGATATTAATAAAAACAGTATTCTTCCACCAAACAATGTAGTTCCTCAGAAACAGTTGTGGTTGCAACGAAGTGGTTACCAAGCGACACACAAAGTAAACAAAGGTGTACGTTTGTAGAGTAATTTACAACAGCTTAGAACGCGGCTCAACCAATCAGAATCAAGAACCGGAACTATCCGTTTTATAAAACAACATTACCCATGATGGTGTGCAGAAAATCCCACCAATCATACGGTGCCATCCAGCAAATTATGCCAAATGAGCTTGCCGCAAACGTCCACTCCCATTAAGCACAAAATCGAATCTCAATACAACTCTAAAATATTTGAATATGCATATTTTGCAATACACTTAAATATGTTGTTTATATTATACAGACATAATTGACAACTTTAACTTAATAGTTTTATATTTCCCCATCGTTTTATATTTGATTATGTCATTGGCAATGTTTAATGGGATTGTAGTTCTTTCCTTCATTAAAGTCAATATGTTCACAATCTAGTGTATTTTTTCAAAACTTTTTTGGTTCAAATAAAAGTTTGTAATATTTATTCACTCACCTTGGTCTGGTTCATGGCTTCATGGAAACTTAATGTAAAAAAATACTTCTGGAACCAATGTGAGCAGCCATATTTCATGATTAATGTAGAAACAATGTGCCAAACTCACACCATTTTTTTAGAAAAATTCATATCACGAATAGCGTATTTATAGTTGTTTCTGCATATTAAACCAGATTAGGATGAAGTATTTTTGCACTTAAAGGGGTGGTTGACTGTTTTTTTTCTAGGCTTGATTGTGTTTATGGGGTGCAGTCTAACAAGTGTTAATGCTTCGTTTGTTAAAAAACGCATTCTTTTTCACATAATTTACCTTTATTCCACACCGCTCTGTCCCTTCTCCTCTGAACGCGCTGATCATTTCCTGCTTTTATGAAGCCCCTCCCTCAGAAATACACGATGGGCTCTGATTGGTTAGCTAGCCCAGTGTGTTGTGATTGGCTAAATCGCATCTAGCGCGCGTCTAAACGTCCCGCTCCTCAACATAGCGGCATGTGCTCCGGTTGTATTGTAAACAATGACGTCTTCTACATTGCTTATCAGTTTGAGCCCGATTGAGACACAGAGGATATTAGTGAAGAGTAT
The DNA here is from genome assembly GCF_001515645.1 of Sinocyclocheilus grahami. Classification (NCBI taxonomy): domain Eukaryota; kingdom Metazoa; phylum Chordata; class Actinopteri; order Cypriniformes; family Cyprinidae; genus Sinocyclocheilus; species Sinocyclocheilus grahami. The sequence goes on along the minus strand of NW_015506258.1, from coordinate 171,418 downwards.
CGCACATAACCTGTGCAAGCACGGCTTTTAATGGTAGGCCTAAGCTTTTTGTTTGTTGTTGTCTCATACTTTTAGATACGCTGTTATTTGTAAATGCTACTGCTTCTGTTAATATAACTTTTATATATGGTTTTATTCTGATTAAAGCTTTAATACCGTTTGGTAACCGCACGCGCATCCATGTATAACGCTTCTCATAGCTATAGTATGTGAAAATAAGTGTATTCACTGAGCTGATGATCTGAATGAGAGAGAGAGAGAAAGATGCAGAGCATGTGCAGAGCAGGTCGAGGCCAGGAACAGGATAAGAACGCTGCTTTAGAACATTGATTTTGAAACTTGTGAATCCATTAGAATCGTTAGAAGACAGAATCGCAATACATATATGAATAGATTTTTACGTGCACCTCTAGTTTTCTCTTCCTCTTCTCTAAAGCAGCGCAGCATGGCCTCGCCCCCTTTGCTGCGTGTTCTCGGAGGCGGGGTTTATATAAAATTCTGGGTTCTTGACGTAACGGACCTGGGAAGTAACTCGTTGTAGTCCCTTACCAGTCGTTTTTGTAGGCATTAAACTGCCAGAATTTTAAAAGATGATATCTCTGTTTGCATTGAACTTTCAGCTTCATAACTTTGCAGATATTGTTTATGATCAAACAGCAACATTACACACTAACTAACACTAAAAAAGTGAAATCGCAATCAACCACCCCTTTAATTAAACTCCATACTTCAAGCACCTGGGATAAAAGAAGTCACATCTTTTTCGCCAAATTTCATTCTTGCCGAATGTCTTGTTTCATTTGCAATTTCATCACATTGTGAAAGTAAAATGGTTTGCGAAAGTCTTTCCATGTCAGCTATAACCGCTGACAACCGGGATGGCACCTCGCCATAATGTGTCACCCGGGTGACAGAACCTACAAGTGTGTCTCTTACTGCAAAATACAAGCTTGTCAATCAAGATCTGGGAAGCTAGTCTGTGGTCTGGATGTCTCTAAGGACAGAGATGGCATGAGAGAGAAAAACAGAGACAAAGAGACAGAACAGGAGGTACAGAAACACACGTAGTAAAGGAGAGAGAGGGGGCAATGAACAGAATAGTAAAAGAGAAAGATGAAACTGGCACCTCAGATCTCCTGTGCAGACTGACAGGGCTGAGACATGGGGCGAGGGATGGGGAGAGAGCGAGAGGAAGAGGAAGAAACAGAGATGGGCTACATCAGGGCACCTGACTGGCATTGTCTTTGTGAATAGAGCATGTCTGCATCCCCTCAAACCCCGGCACACTGACAACATCCCTGCTCAAGAAACTCTAACCTACAATAAGGGCTTCGACATCGGCAGAAATGTTCAACTCAGGTCACTTCCTTTTATGTCTGATGGATCTTGCCAAGGAACTATCTGAAGTGTCAGAGATTCTCTCAGGCAAAGGTCAGAAAGAGGTTTTAATACAAGAGAGCAACAGAGACTTATGATAAAACCTGTGAAATAACCTTAGTTAAATACTAAAAAGAGCATGAGCTTTTTTAACAGTTACATCACATACTGTATAAGATACAAGATTTTTTTTAAAGAAACTAATACCTTTGCTCAGGAAATCAAAATACCCAATCAAACGTGACAGTAAAGACATAATTGAAAATACTATTCAAAAAATGCTGTTCTGCTCATCGGGGGGAAAAATTTTTGAGCAGCAAATCAGCATATTAGAATGATTTCTGAAGGATCATGCTACACTGAAATCTGAAATTGTAATAATATTTCACAATGTTACTGTTTTTTTTTGCAGAAGAGACATCTTTTATTATATAATTATAATTAAAATAAATGAGTTAAATTATATTTAACTACAAAAAATTGTTTGTACTGTTGGACAAATGACAATGACAATGATAAAGGTATTAAATTCAATATTTATATAATTTCTGAAAGATTTATTTTTTGGCATTTTTCCCTTCATTATGATTATTATGATTTATTATGATTATTACTGTATGTAGACAGGAAGCAAAGTGGGAGAGAAAAGGGGGGATGGGATCGGGAAAAGTCCGTAAACCGGGACTCGAACTCGGGACACCCAAAGCACAAATACGCTAAATGTCGGTGTGCTGCCCACAAGGCTACTGGCGCTGACATCATTTATAAAATAAATAAAAATGTATTAACCTATGTATATACAGTATATACATACATATGTACATACATGCATTCATTTCTATTATTTACACATATGAAAATCTGATCAAATCTGAACTCGATGGATGCAATCCAAAAAGTAATACTAAACACTGAAACTAATGTAAAACAGATTTCTATAGCACATACTTTTACATTACACTATTTAAGATATAGACATGGCCTTTCTTTGACTTCATACTTGTATGTCACAAAATCCTGTCCATACCTCTTCTGCACACAAACACACACACACACACACAGATCTGTTTGCATTACAATGGAGTTGAGGAGGTGAGCAGCTGGTGCAGGTTAAAATTAGTGCCATTCTGTCTACAGGTGTTTGTGTGTGTACTGTATGTAAGTGTGTGTGTGCAGATCTCCTGTGCAGACTGACAGGGCTGAGACATGGGGCGAGGGATGGGGAGAGAGCGAGAGGAAGAGGAAGAAACAGAGATGGGCTACATCAGGGCACCTGACTGGCATTGTCTTTGTGAATAGAGCATGTCTGCATCCCCTCAAACCCCGGCACACTGACAACATCCCTGCTCAAGAAACTCTAACCTACAATAAGGGCTTCGACATCGGCAGAAATGTTCAACTCAGGTCACTTCCTTTTATGTCTGATGGATCTTGCCAAGGAACTATCTGAAGTGTCAGAGATTCTCTCAGGCAAAGGTCAGAAAGAGGTTTTAATACAAGAGAGCAACAGAGACTTATGATAAAACCTGTGAAATAACCTTAGTTAAATACTAAAAAGAGCATGAGCTTTTTTAACAGTTACATCACATACTGTATAAGATACAAGATTTTTTTTAAAGAAACTAATACCTTTGCTCAGGAAATCAAAATACCCAATCAAACGTGACAGTAAAGACATAATTGAAAATACTATTCAAAAAATGCTGTTCTGCTCATCGGGGGGAAAAATTTTTGAGCAGCAAATCAGCATATTAGAATGATTTCTGAAGGATCATGCTACACTGAAATCTGAAATTGTAATAATATTTCACAATGTTACTGTTTTTTTTTGCAGAAGAGACATCTTTTATTATATAATTATAATTAAAATAAATGAGTTAAATTATATTTAACTACAAAAAATTGTTTGTACTGTTGGACAAATGACAATGACAATGATAAAGGTATTAAATTCAATATTTATATAATTTCTGAAAGATTTATTTTTTGGCATTTTTCCCTTCATTATGATTATTATGATTTATTATGATTATTACTGTATGTAGACAGGAAGCAAAGTGGGAGAGAAAAGGGGGGATGGGATCGGGAAAAGTCCGTAAACCGGGACTCGAACTCGGGACACCCAAAGCACAAATACGCTAAATGTCGGTGTGCTGCCCACAAGGCTACTGGCGCTGACATCATTTATAAAATAAATAAAAATGTATTAACCTATGTATATACAGTATATACATACATATGTACATACATGCATTCATTTCTATTATTTACACATATGAAAATCTGATCAAATCTGAACTCGATGGATGCAATCCAAAAAGTAATACTAAACACTGAAACTAATGTAAAACAGATTTCTATAGCACATACTTTTACATTACACTATTTAAGATATAGACATGGCCTTTCTTTGACTTCATACTTGTATGTCACAAAATCCTGTCCATACCTCTTCTGCACACAAACACACACACACACACACAGATCTGTTTGCATTACAATGGAGTTGAGGAGGTGAGCAGCTGGTGCAGGTTAAAATTAGTGCCATTCTGTCTACAGGTGTTTGTGTGTGTACTGTATGTAAGTGTGTGTGTGTGTGTGTGTGTGTGTGTGTGTGTGTGTGTGTCTATGTGTGAGAGCAGCATATGCTCAGGCCAATCTCTCTCTCCACTGGAGTCTAATGGGCACAAAGAGGTGAAAAAACAAGGGATGGAGGAGTCGATGAGAAGAAAGACTGCTGGGTCATCAGCCCATCTGTCAGACAGACAGATCACAGCGCTGAGAGAATGAACAGGGATGAGCTGAGGTAAAGCATCAAGGCACAAGGTCAAAGTGGAATTGAGCAAGGTCAAAGGTCACAGAAAAACAGCAACCTACCAGGTTGCAAATATTCCTCGCTAGTAACCAGTTTGGCTATTTCAGCTGCAATTATTGTTCACACAGTCAGTGTTTGGAATTGACTATTGTATTTACTAATAGGCGAGTATTTAATCATTTTGTTCATATAACAGCAGGCAGGTGTTTTTTTAATAAAAAAAAAAATGTGTGTGTGTGTGTCATTACACAGTAGCACACAGTCTTCATTTATTAAAAGAGTGAAGAATCAGTGCTGATGACTCTATTATACAATTAATATGCATTACAGCAATATTTACGAGAGCTGTCTGCTGTTTTTACCGCCAGCCGTCTGTGTTCATGACTCAGAGACCAACAGCACGCTGTTTCCTCTAGTACAGACGACAGGGACAGTCACAGGTTAGACAAGAATCATACTCTAACACAAGCATGCAAACACAGACACCCAAGCTTGAACAGTGCATTACAAGCATGTCGTCCTGTTGAACATGCAGTGGGTCCAAAAGTTTGTAGTGAAAATACTTTTCTAATTTAATATATTTTAAAATGACAAATTGTACTGTATATGCAGCATAGCAATTTGAGTAAAACATTCAACTGAACTAAGACAATAAATCTGATTAAGTCAAGTCACATAACATTCAAATGTAGAGCTTCATAAAATACAGATTGTAACAGGAAAATAACAATTAATCCATTTTGAAAGAAAATAAAATTAAGCTGTGAAGCAGCTCTACAGAAGATAATGTTGTCATTATTAAGCTGTTGTTTCAATTCACTTCAATGACTGTCTGTGCAAAGTAGTTTTCATTACCAATGTGACAATATGACTTACAGTATATATATATATATTTCTGTGATGGTAACAAACCTCAATACTCAAGGGGGGCGATAGAGCTTCTTTAAAATTTCTGCGGCATTAAATCATAGTTAACTACAAATATGTCAAGACTTTACCCAACTTTTAACTTGCACAGCAAGTTTCTAATTAAACCTTTGCTTTGTCATGACAATGATTTACCTGAAAATGACCACAGAAGACAACAAACCTGTCAGTTATAGCACCCCTTGTGGCAATGCTGAGAATGCAATGCATTTCTGGAATTTTGGAAGAACACATAAAATTGTTTGTGTTGCAAGTTTAAAAAGTCCAATGAGAAAGTGCAATGCAATCTTAAATCTCATCTGTCTCTTTTCACAACTATGACACGACTTAAATTCCTGTTCGCCATTAAACCTTTTTTTAGGGTTCAAGTACCTGCATAGAGTATGCTGTGGACAAGAGTCCTGAATAACTCAACATTATGAGCCGAGCAAGACTGCCTCCTTATAAAGCTGTGTGCTTTTAAGAGGCAGCTGGGTAAAGCGAGTAAATGTTGTACAATGACCCTCTCTCTCTCACTTTACCTTCTCTCATCTTCCACTCCCACATACACCACTCATTTGGACGTTTTCACTCACCCACACAAAGACACACACACACACACACACACTCTTGCATCAGTAGCGTTTGGTGATAACTGTTAATGTAAAATGTGTGACCTTCACTTCGGCTCAGAGTCCTAATGCCACCATCCCACAATGCAACTGGAGCTGATCACAAACTCGCTTACACACATGCAGACAGGCACACATGCACCTATATAGTCATTTCACAGTTTCTCACAGATTCAAACTCCAAAATGTGAGTCATGAAGTCTAAACACCTCATGATACAAGTCACTCTGATCTTTCAGAAACAATTTCCATTTTCCTTCCTTCTCTTGCTTTCTTTTGGAATCCCTTTATGCTCATGGAAAACAAAAGTTACAAATTAGATTTCTTTATTATCGTAGCTGTTCTTTAGAGACAGCAATAAGGTTAAACTAGTACAGTAGGTAAGCTATTTGTAGGTTGGTTTTCCCCAGAAGTTGCTCCGTTCGTTTGATCTGTTCAAAACTTTACTCTGTTTATTTGAATATCACAACCTGTCAGACAATGCAACAATGACTTAACCAATGACATGAGTTGGGGGCGGGACTATCTGTTGATTTGACCAATAGCAGACTGGGTGGTTTTTGGACAATCTGTTTGAAATCAGTCATAGAGTGCTACAGCAATGAGTCGTAATACTAGAAAACTTAAACTTCTGGTCCCAAAATAATTTCTTTAAATCAGTGCTGAACCATAGCTAAGGTTTATCCAAAAAAGTCGCTAGCTTTGTCAGTATGAATATTCTATGGAAAAAAGCCGCTAAAAGGGTCTGAAAGTTGCTCAATCTAGTGCTAAAGTCGCGCTCGTGTGTGTGAGACGCGGGAGCTGATGGCAGGGGGCGGTGGATAATTGTGGCGGTCCGAACGTTGTTTAAGCAACATACACCGGTATTGCGGTATTTAAAAAATTCATATCATAACAAAAATAAACACCAGTATTCGGTATGAACCGGTATACCGCCCAGCACTACTTTAAATGCGTTATTGGTGAAATGTCTGAAATAAGGTTTGTGGTTAACACAAGATTTTTCCATGTTTTATTCTACAACATGCAACAAAATACATTAGAAATAGGCCTTCCCCCATTTTTTTGTTTTTCATGTCAAACAGGAAAACTCATCTACTCTCTAGTCCGATTTCATAGCCTTGTTGTGATTATAATCACACTCTTGCAAACTATTCTAACTTCAAACTGCCAACTTGTCAATTTTAAATAAAGACTGAAAGAGTTGTCTAAAGCTTAGTGGTGTTGACTTTGAAGTAATGTGACCATGTTGTAGCTTGTTTATAGCCTACGTTTAGCGTTGTACTTCTGCCGATTGTATTAAGGCTTCAAAATTCATAGAAGTTGAAAATTACCATGATGAACAAAACATTTGAATATCAAACTTTTGTTGGTCAAAGAGCTTATTTTCTGACAACTTATAATGCAAAAATCTTATTGGCTTTTTGTCAAGGGAAGCAGGATATTGGGCCTACAAAATGACATCAACCCTGCAGCACTATTAATTTTGCAGCTCTGTTTGGTGAAAAAAATGGAAAAATAACAGTGGGAAAAATCTTATAGTGTCTTATTGCAGTGTATTTACGTGAACAAAGACATTTTAATGTATATTAAGATCAATCCACCAGATTATAAATGGCAAAGTGGGAAAATTTCAGTGAATACGGGAAGTAATTTTTGTTCATACAAAACTATTGCATGACTTCATAAGATTTAAACTTAGCAAATTAGTCAAATAGACTTGCTTTTTGTGTTTTAAAAAGGGAACGTAACAAAGAACACATTGGAAAACCATTGTTTTATTCTAGTACAAGTACAAAATGACTGTATTAATTTGAATCTCATTAAAACACCATTTGAGAATAACTGAAACTACACACTCAAATGTTTGTATGCATTATGCTAATGAGAATTTGTAGGTGAAAATCACCATGTTTTTCTGAGATTCATCATTTAGCCTCATTTGAATGTTTAATATCATGGAAAGAGAGAATAAGAACGTTTTGAGCTGAACATATTCACCCTCTTTTCTGCAACACCATCAATCTCAGTTACAGTCCATCACTCTCCTAAAGTCTCATACACTCTCAAACACACTCCGAGAACCAGCTGTTAATCAGCTGGTTCTCGGAGCGCTGAATGAACCACACGCGACCGAGTGCAAGCAGGGTGCATCGAGCCGGCGTGGCCTGCAGCAACGGCCTCCTGACCCCAGCTTTCACTGCCTAACACAGCGTGAACGCTCACCGTAATTAGATGCAGTGTGACAGCGGCTCATTATTCCTGGAATGCCTACAACTGAAGGTGAGCGTGTGTGCGAAGATTGTCATACAGCCGGTGGAGAGCATCTGCTGTGAGAACGGGGTCTACGCTTGAAAGATCCAGTAAGATCAGCTTTGATAAATGATGGCTCTATCATGCCCTAGATCGATCTAGTGGAGAAAAAAACACCTGGATGGAGAAGAGAGAAGATTTTCTGGCCATCGCAGTGCTAAAAAGAGGACAAGGGAAAAAAAAGGTGCACTAATTTAATCTCGCTGACCTTGTATCAGAAGCTTCCAGTCCTTTTCAGCGCACACACTCGCACACACACACACACACACACACACACACGGACTGTAAACACAATATTCACGTCATCTATGCCACAGAGAGAGAGAGTTTGCGACAGCACATCACACATACTCATACTCACTCAAGTGTGTCTGCACAAGACACCAAAATGAAACTGCCCTCTACTTGTGAAGTTCAAACTCTAAGCTGTGTTGAGTTTCCCAGAAGACATTTCTGCAGGAGAACGTAATGAGATTACATCCAACATAGCAAGATTTCACCTCAATAATACATATCTTCAAGATAAAAACACTCACATAGCTAATTTAACCATATCCTGCAATACTGCACACGATTCCACAGGAACAAATTTTAGTTTTCTTTAAAATCGAATAACTCTCTTTGCCTTTTCTCCTCTGCTGATGTAATCAGGGCAGTGTGGGTGGGGCAAATAATATTAACCAATAAAATCATCATCTAACATTCAACAGTGTCAAAATCAAAATCACATCTATAATGATAACAACACAGATGAATATCATTGGACTCACTTTCAGGACACTTTGCCAGTACATTCAGGACATTTTTTTGGTTGTCAAAACATTGACAACCAATCAGAATCCATCCTGCTTTAAAGCGCTTGAACATTTAAAGTGGCAGATGACAAAACTGCTATGCTTGCTTGATAAACAGAACATTATTGTGCATTGTTGTGGATGCTAATTAAGTTATCGTTATAGTTATCTTTGATTTGAACAGGCCTTTAAAAATGAGTTTTGCTTGTGTTTCATGAAAAAATAAATATTATACTGCTTACTGCACAGTACACAGTGTATACAGTTACATTTTCAAATAGTACATAATATGAAACACTACAAATTTCAAACAGTGTTATGCCACATTATTGTCTCATGCATTTCAATACAGCATGTGTGTATTATGCATCATCTCCTAATTAAATTGAGGTTTTTGTCTAAACATTTAACAGTGGGCAGTCCGATCAAATTTAAATTCTAGAAAGTAAAATTAAACACAAAATTCAGTTCATTTCTTGCACTGAAACTGGAATGTCAAATTGAGCACACTGCATTATCAGACATTATATACTGCACATATGCAGTAGATCATTCATGTATATGGAAAATGTGTGTAGTCTCTACAGTATGCATACTAGCAGAAGCTCAATAGCACAATATTGGTACGATAGCTTTGATACCTTGTTAGGAGCCATTCACACAGAACACATTTTTGGAAAAATACAAGGTCTCAAAATGTTTCTTTTTAAGTTTAACTTATTTTAACTTGAGTGCCATGTTTTTAGAATATTATGTCATGCATGGGATGCCGCAAAAGACGTGATGAGCGAATGCAACGGTCAAACGGGTCCATCTAGCACATTTACAAAGAAAAACAATGGAACGTGTTCAAAAACTTGCTGTGTGAACGGCCTCTTATTCATTCTAAATCGATAACCTGCCATAATAATACCTCAAAATCCTAATACACACTGTATCCCACAGAAATATTAAGAGTACATTTACATTCAAGCATTTGTAGATGCTTTTATCCAAAGCAACTTATGAAGGATTCAAGGTATAGATTTCATCATTTCATGTATTCTCTGGGAATCGAACCCATGAGCTTGGTGTTTCCAGCACCATGCTCTATTATTAAGCTACATTAACGCTGTAGCATGACAGTATGCTGCTCTGAACATTCAGTCTTCCCACCAGACCAGACACGTTGTTGAAACATCAAGGATGTCTATACGCTCCATCTGTACATACTCGGCTCTCCACTGTGTCATCTTTTGTCTTATCTAGTAACACTTGGAGAAGAACAACTGGTCCTGTGTTTGAAGTGTTCTGATATTTTTCAAGGCTTGTTTTTTTCTCTCTTTTTTCATTTATTTTTGATGTGAAGCCCTCGACTCGTTTAGAGAGGCTTGGTAATTGAATGTTGAACACTTCATGAAAAGAGACTTGACTTCTCACCAAGTTCTGATACAGTGGACAAAGGTGTCAGTTTCCATAACGCGTCACCTCTTGCTAACAAACAGTCAGAAAAGTAAAGAGTAAAAACCACAGATATATACATAGATGCCTCATTAGCATCTGTTTCATAGGCCGCTATACATAAGCCAAATTGGAGAGGTCAATACGAGTCCATGAACACTTACGAGCAAGTGTTATAAGAGACTGTTATAAATTGCATTATAAATGTCTTTACTGGCACATTTGATCAATTGGGTACTTTCTGTATAAAAGTATTATTATATTATTTTATATTATATTATATCATATTTAGGGCTGGTAAGTGATTAAAATGTTTTATCTAATTAATTACATGATGTGGCGATTAATTAATCTAATTAATCACAAATTAATCGCACATTAAATTTGGCTGAGAAATTGCTCCCAGTCATTGTTGTGTAAAGCATCAAACAGACATTACAAAAAGTAGCTTCAGCAAGAAATATTTTGTTTGATTCAACATAGAATGTATTACATATACTCTTTTGGACCATAAGGGTAAGTAAATGATGACAACATTTTTATTTTTGGGTGAGTGAACTATACTTTTAATAATTTATTATTATTGTTATTACTATGGAAATATGAAATTATTTCTTTAATGAAATGATACTCTAAATAATAAACTAAAACTGCCAGTAGGTGGTGGTAAATGTCATTTATTCATTCATTTGATTGGTTCAAACGGCTGATTCATTCAGGAGTGTAGTAAATGGTTCTCTTTATGAATGGCCCAGAATCATTAGGCTTGTTCAACTTGAAGTGGATCATCACCATCAGATCTGATAGTTATGATCCGTTTCAAGTCGAACAAGCCTAATGATTCACCCAATTCTTTCAAAATGTGCATTAAGAAATGAAATGCAGCTGCATGTTGCTCGGAGATGAACAGTTCTGCTTTGTCTTTAAACTTTCGTTGGCAAAATTGAGCAAAACAGACAACAGTGTGTCTACAATAACACAATATTAACTTCTTATTTATTGAACTGTTGTATAAGATCAGTATCACATTTGCACTCGTGTGATATTGCACTTATTGCTCTTATTAAATATGAGACAAAAACTCAAACAGGGGCATTTTTGCCCCATATCTTGAATTTTAGGGACATTCTAACTACGTTCTCTAGGCTCCATCACGCAGTGAGTTGTTGCCCTGCCTCATATTTGTCATCAATCCACTGTATGAAATGTAAGATGACCCACTTGGGGCGGGGCAAGTGCGTTAAATGCGTACATTTTTATTATTATATTATATTATATTATATTATATTATATTATATTATATTATATTATATTATATTATATTATATTATATTATATTATATTATATTATATTATATTATATTATATTATATTATATTATATTATATTATATTATATTATATTATATTATATTATATTATATTATATTATATTATATTATATTATATTATATTATATTATATTATATTATATTATATTATATTTAGGGGT
>NW_015506258.1:154003-158674 GCF_001515645.1 Sinocyclocheilus grahami | reverse complement strand
TATATTATATTATATTATATTATATTATATTATATTATATTATATTATATTATATTATATTATATTATATTATATTATATTTAGGGGTTGAATGACTTCTAATTTTTTTAAGTCAACTTTTATGTGATGGAAGTCGAGTTGACGTCAACTAGTCGCTGATGACGTCATTAATGAACAAATAAGCCTGAAATACGAGTCCATGAACACTTACGAGCAAGTGTTATAAGAGACTGTTATAAATTGCATTATAAATGTCTTTACTGGCACATTTGATCAATTGGGTACTTTCTGTATAAAAGTATTATTATATTATTTTATATTATATTATATCATATTTAGGGCTGGTAAGTGATTAAAATGTTTTATCTAATTAATTACATGATGTGGCGATTAATTAATCTAATTAATCACAAATTAATCGCACATTAAATTTGGCTGAGAAATTGCTCCCAGTCATTGTTGTGTAAAGCATCAAACAGACATTACAAAAAGTAGCTTCAGCAAGAAATATTTTGTTTGATTCAACATAGAATGTATTACATATACTCTTTTGGACCATAAGGGTAAGTAAATGATGACAACATTTTTATTTTTGGGTGAGTGAACTATACTTTTAATAATTTATTATTATTGTTATTACTATGGAAATATGAAATTATTTCTTTAATGAAATGATACTCTAAATAATAAACTAAAACTGCCAGTAGGTGGTGGTAAATGTCATTTATTCATTCATTTGATTGGTTCAAACGGCTGATTCATTCAGGAGTGTAGTAAATGGTTCTCTTTATGAATGGCCCAGAATCATTAGGCTTGTTCAACTTGAAGTGGATCATCACCATCAGATCTGATAGTTATGATCCGTTTCAAGTCGAACAAGCCTAATGATTCACCCAATTCTTTCAAAATGTGCATTAAGAAATGAAATGCAGCTGCATGTTGCTCGGAGATGAACAGTTCTGCTTTGTCTTTAAACTTTCGTTGGCAAAATTGAGCAAAACAGACAACAGTGTGTCTACAATAACACAATATTAACTTCTTATTTATTGAACTGTTGTATAAGATCAGTATCACATTTGCACTCGTGTGATATTGCACTTATTGCTCTTATTAAATATGAGACAAAAACTCAAACAGGGGCATTTTTGCCCCATATCTTGAATTTTAGGGACATTCTAACTACGTTCTCTAGGCTCCATCACGCAGTGAGTTGTTGCCCTGCCTCATATTTGTCATCAATCCACTGTATGAAATGTAAGATGACCCACTTGGGGCGGGGCAAGTGCGTTAAATGCGTACATTTTTATTATTATATTATATTATATTATATTATATTATATTATATTATATTATATTATATTATATTATATTATATTATATTATATTATATTATATTATATTATATTATATTATATTATATTATATTATATTATATTATATTATATTATATTATATTATATTATATTATATTATATTATATTATATTATATTATATTATATTATATTATATTTAGGGGTTGAATGACTTCTAATTTTTTTAAGTCAACTTTTATGTGATGGAAGTCGAGTTGACGTCAACTAGTCGCTGATGACGTCATTAATGAACAAATAAGCCTGAACCTGGAGCTGAGACTCAAACAACTTGTGCACAGCTATGGCATATGACACAGCGCTGCCCACATGGCTATTGCTCCTATAACAGCTAATTTTTATCAGTTCTTTTGTCCTAGGGATGTTATATTTCTCACAGATTTCTGCTCGTTCTAAATCAGATACAGATAAAGTAGCTCAGTAAAGATTACATTCATATGAATGCATTAGTGAGAGCGATTGCGTGTGTGAAGTTATTCTACCTGGCAGCATCTCTCTACTAGTAGTTAAGCTGTGGGATTTAGTTAAGAAATATATGCCAGAACTTTTCAGTTTCTAAGCTATTTTATTGAGAAATCACAGAACAGTGTTAACAACAATACATTTCCGCGCTGAAATATTTTGTGTGCTCGCGATCTGTGCGTGATGCACGCTTTAATGTCTGAAGCCTATATGTGTGCGTAACAGTGCAGCAGCGCATTAGAGTAGAACGGCGATTAATTTACCTGCACAATAAGCGGTTTAAAATGTGCATTCTCCCATTCAATTTCGAGCATCCGGTAATATAATCACACGTTTTGTGGAGCTTTCGGAGTATGCATTTATTTGTCATTTTTACTGTTTGGAAACGGAGTGTAAATGTGGAAGTCCTTCAAAGTTTCCTTATCCTGTTGCGCCCTCTATTGGACCAGCGACTAGTCGACGTCAAGCTTAAAGCGTCATGGCAGAGCATTAAAGTCGACTAGTCGATTAGTCGGTGCAACCCCTAATTATATTATAATACACACATTTTTATTTACAGAAGACCACCAAAGACCCAAAATACACACCTCTTTATACTACCGGCAGGTGAAGAAAGAAAGAAAGAAAGAAAAATACATGGTCTGTCACACAACTCTACAATATTAATTACATCAGAGCAGCTTGTGAATAATTAAGAATGCCTATTTAACAGCTCTGAATAATTTAGTTCCAGTCAGGGCATGTGTGTATAATGTAATCGATAAGCAGAGAGTTTAACCAATGAATCAGCAAAGGTCTCTATAAGAACTCGGTGTGCTTGCGTATCTATCCACTGCTGAGGCAGTTCATCATAAAGTGTGAAAGCCATGATTTCTATATTTGTGCTTTTGCTGCAGCAATTAAACGTATCATTTCTACAATGCAGTACATTTTCATTCCCTCATCAGATATTTTAAAATAAAACAAATATATTTATAAACATGCAAATCATATTAGTCAATTTCATAAAAATATCACAAACAGTTAAATATAATTCTACAATTATATTATTCATAATTATATTATATTTTTTTTATGTGAAGCATAATCCAGTAGTCTTTATTTGCATTTTTTGCAGTGTATACACATACTGTATAAGCTAACTGTCAATCCCTCACTAAACAATATCTAACTTAAGCTCTCAATTTCCATCTCTTCCGACTGCGTTCTTGCTATTGTGTACAGTACATGTAAATAATCAAGACACAATTAATAAAGCGCCAGAACAACTGCATATTTCAGTCTTTCACAGAAACACTTCCTCTTAAAGTACAACACAAGCACTTATAGAAAGACATACAGAAATGTCAGACAGATGTTGTCTTGTAAAAGCCTGTGAATCATACAGCAATTTCCGATGTGGACACAAAAACGATATTAGTATTCTCTGGAAGTTGTTCTCTCTCACTGAAACATGTTATTGAAGCTATAGCAAAACCCCGCGGCACTTTGTGCTAATGCTCAGACTTGGTTTGCGTGTCCTCTGCAGAAGCGGCGTGCTAAAGCATGCGACTGCTGACAGATTCCTAAATGGTTTGTGGCTGTGGAATGAGGAGAAAGCCAGCTTTTCATGATATCTATTACAGTTTATTTAGGAAAGTGTCAGGAGGGATATTGCTGTGTCAAAACAGAACACACACACGCAGGAGGAATGCTATAGACAGGCTACAAACCACATTTACTGGAAAAGTGTCAGAAATGCAACTGCCTCGCTTTCAGACGTCTCTCACAGGAGAGGCTGACTGCAGAACAGATGTGTTTAGAAAAATCACGAGGAATATCAGCGGCATGTTACATTGCATTTGCAAATGAGCGATGCTGATAAAATATTAAGGTATGATGCATTCATTTATGTCCGACAGTAAGAGGAATGTGTCCTGAAATGTTCTTAACAGGTGGTACTGAAAATTCATCTGATGCAGCAGTCTGTCTCTAAAGAAATCGTCTTTAATACAGGATAAGCTCTATGAACAGCACCTGTTGCATTTTGTTGAAATACCACAGACATTAATTTAGATGCATTCCTCAGTTTGTGAAAAAAAACTTAAGTCTGTGTATTGCCTAAATCAATAAGAAAGTGAAGTGCAGAAATCTATTGTAATCTTTTGAAATCTTTACTTTCACTTTTAATCAATATAATGCATGCTTGCTGAATAAAAGTAATAATTCCTTTCAAAAAAAAAATGTTGACCCCCAATAATAATACTTTTACTCAGCAAGGATGCATTGAATTGATAAAAGGGATGTTAAAGACATTTACTATCTTACAAACGTTTTCTAATGTCTAATATTTTGTTCTTTTATGTAACAAGGAATCCTGAAATCATGTTTTCCGCAAGAAATATTAAGCGGTTTCAACAGTGATAATAATAAGAAATAAGAAGAAGACATGAGTAAATGATGCTGAAAATTCAGCTTTGCATCACAGGAATACATTGCATTTTAAAATGTATTACTTAACAAGACAGTTATTTTAAATTGTAATAATATTTCTATAATAAATTATATAGTAATATAATAAACTATTATTATTTTAACTGTATTTATGTTCAAATAAATGCAGCCTTGGTGAGCACAAGAGACTTCTTTCAACAATTATCTTTGACCCCAAACTATATTTATATCCATATAAATAAATATAAAATACACATAAATATAAAAACTAAATATAAATATAAAACTGAAAAAAATATGAAGAAAATACAACTATGGCTGGTTGCTTAACATCCTGTTGGAAATACAGTCAAAAGTTTTTTGCCGCAAATCTGAATATGAAAGACTAAAAAAATATGAACATAT
>NW_015506258.1:148881-153866 GCF_001515645.1 Sinocyclocheilus grahami | reverse complement strand
AAATCTGAATATGAAAGACGAAAAAAATATGCACATATATATATATATATATATATATATATATACATTACAAAAAATATTTTTTAAACGTGAAGTCATAAATTGCTGATTTCCGTTTTTTCTTCTTGACAAAACTACTACTTATATTGCCATATTATTTTCAAAAAAATGTTTTGTCATTTCTGTCAAGTCAATCGCATATGAGTCTAAATCAGTGCAGCTCTCAGTCACACTGAGTAGGTTCATTAATACATGAGAAAACATTGACATCCTGAGAATAACTTGCGAATTAACTCAGAGCTGCTCCTACGTACACACAAGTGTGTGTGTGTGTGTGTGTGTGTGTGTGTGTGTGTGTTAGCAGAAAAAGGACAATACAATTAATCAGACCGGAGTGTGGCTCTAGTCCCAGAGAAACTGATGTATACACACGGTAAAGGACTTAATTCACAAATAAACAGGGTTATAATTCAGAGAGAGCGGAGGAGAGTGAAAGCAGGCCATAAATATGTATTACATTGGGAGTAATATCATACATGCCAGAGAGAATAAAGAGAAAGACAGAGAGAAAGAGGGAGAGAAGAAGGGGGAGGAAACTTCAGAGGAACAGACACTGCATATATCATCATAAAATGATCAATCATAAAATGTGCCCTTTCAAAAACACACACAGAGTGATATTCCACGTCCTGTCCTCAAGCTATAACAGGTAGTAGTCACATGCTCACAGGAAAGAAGAATCGCAAATTAGATCATCAGAAATCTCGTTTGTTTCTCTTAGACAGGAATGAGATGAACTGAGACGTTTGCATACTTATTTTTCTCCTGAGAAAATTACTTTCAGAAAAATGACAAAAATAAAAGAATTTATGTATTTACAATACCAAACCTGTGTTCCTAAAGGACAGATATCAGAAAATCAAATATGTGCAACTAACATTTTTACTAATATTAAAGTCAGGAGGAAACCAATCTGACCCTATTTCCTTTCTTAAAGCATGTTCTTGGTTTTATTGATTTTTATTGAATGATTCATTGGTGAACATTTGTCTTTGTAATCTTTCCAACTACCACCATTTACAGAGCACTTTTCGCAATCCAATCGATTCCCAATCAAATCAAGCCTTGTCCTATTTTTTTTCCTCACTGAATGTCTGGCTATTATCAGAATTATCTATAAAATAAAATCCATCAAATTAGAGAAGTAAAATGGGTTGTGAATGCCATTTCATGTCCACTGATAGTAGCTGGAAGTGGAAGAAGACTGTGTATGGTTTGCTATAGCACCCCTCGTGGCAACACTGAGAATGCAATGCACATTTTGAATTGCGTTCTGACACGTTTATAGTTCGCTTCAGGCCTTACACTCCAGCACTCACACACACACACATGTACAATAAAGTGAGATGTGGTAATACAGAAGACTATCAGCTTTTCATAAGTAAATTCAATAACCTCCTCTCTCATTTTACAGCTACAGAGAGTCTGATGAAAGCAATAACAGCTTTTAGCAGCTCATGAGACTTAATGCACAGAGAGATCATCTGGCTATTCATTAGAGAGAGTTTCATTCTGGATTCTGTGTGTGTGTGTGTGTGTGTGTGTGTGTGTGTGTGTGCGAGCTGCAATCTCATTACACATATCTAATCTAACTATTACGTTCAGCTTCCTACTCTGAGAGCTTTTAAATTACATTATACTCACGTTCACACAGAGACGCATCTCAGTGAACACATGTAAATGCATGTAACACAGACAGACACAGACATGTAGCTGGGCGACTCTGAATGCACTATTGAGATCTGCTCTCTCTCTCATACCTGGGGCCTCAGGTATAAAACTTTGCGTAGATTTCATCCTAAAAGCTAGATTTTGCGTACGTACAAAAGTTTTCAGATTTATAAAACCACGCGTTCGCCAGAACCTGCACAAAAATCCCTTTATAAATCCCAGTCAGCGGAAGATTGTGCGTATGTGCATCTCCACCCCGACTCCTCCCCTAAATCACCATATATGGTGCTTTCAACGCCTAGTTTTACTATGCATAACCTCATCTGCATATCATTTCCATGCATATTCCATCCACGTGACACCATGTTTAACACAGTTAAGGGTACAATACATTACATACAATACATGTTTATGTATTTTAATGGAAAGAGATAGGCCTTATTTTTTTGCAGTGTAAATAACTGACTCGCCACATCAATAACAAAACATTTTGAAAATAAAACCCACATATCTTAGTTTCCTTCAAATTCTATCTTTTAAAAACAATGGTGTTTGTCACAATATTGGGTAGAGCATGAAAGGGGTTATCAATAGGCTACTGTCTGTGCGTGACACCTGTGAACAGAGGTTCTACAGTACTATCATCAAACCTGTTCAAACCAGCCAATGGACTGTTTGATCGAGTGCATCCTTATGTCTATTACTATGTTCCAAAGCCATCAGACGAAGTCGAGTTCAAATCAATGATCATTATTCACACAAAAGTATTTTCTCAGAACACGAGTTTTGCTATTTAGAACACAATTTAAAGCGGAATTGTCATGCGCCAAGCAATCCTTGCTGTGATTAAAACATTAAATCGCATACCCCAGGAAAACTGTTCGAAAGCAGCACATCCACTGCAAATATTTCTGTTTAAATTCATATAAAAATGTTGTTAATTTCTGGATAATAATTTCATGAATTTTCAGTGCTTAACTTTATTATTGAGAGTGTCATATTTAATCTAAATGTGTATGTCAAATGTAAAACAGAGTGCCCCTATTATGGATTTTTGAAAATTACCTTTCATGCAGTGTGTAACACAGCTCTAAGTGAATGAAAACATCCTGCAAAAGTTTTAAATCTGAAAGTGCACCGTGTATGAAGTTATTGTCTCTCAAAAGAAAGAGTCGACTCTGAATCATTGAAACAAGTCGTTTATAAAATGAATCCCAAGCCGTTTCATGTTGATGTCAACATGAAACATTAGCATATTGCCCGCCCACTTGTTGGTCTTTTCACATTGGTCTGAATGAAAATGCAAATTCATTCTTTGCCACTAGGTGCTGCTTTTGGAGCAATAAAAATAGCTGTTTCCCCGGTAACGCTGTACACAAAGCAGCACTGCGCTCACAAACGCTGCTTTATCAGGCATTACAGGCATGATGAAATGAAAATGAGACCAATCGGACCAATCACCGCAGATTAGCGTCACGCAAAGGAGGGGTTTGGAAAAATGAATCGTTGAGCGAATCGATTATAAGACAATGAAAGTATTTTTTGACCTTGCATGCATGTCAACCTGTTGTTGGGGACTCCCAAAACCAAAATATGAACCTTTCATTACCCATAATAGGGGCACTTTAAAATCATTCTGTTTGCTTCGTTATTTCGCTCACTCCAGTAAAAGAGTGTGTACGCATGGTCTAGAGGGTCCATATGGTGCTCACATTTTTACACCTAGTTCATTTTTTATAAATCCCGATTTGTGCGTGGAAAATTTTTACACCAATTAAAATTCCATGGTGGTCATTTCCACCAAAAACAATAATTTTGCACCTATCAAAGTAAAATTTTATTTTTAAAAGTCATTTTCACCACACAATGATATTAAACTGGATGTGCTGGATATGGCACTGTGATGGAAATGACTTAAAATAACAGTGTTTACACTACCTTTCAGAACTGAAATAACTCTCTTACTCTTGCAGAAATACTGTCAAATATTACTTAGTTATTACAGTTAGTTATTACAATTTAAAATGACGGGCTTCCATTTGAATATATTTTAAAAAGTAATTTATCCCTGTGATGGCAAAGCTGAATTTTCAGCAGTCAGTATTCCAGTCTTCAGTGAAGTCCTTCAGAAATCATCATAATATGCTAAATCGGTTCTCAAGAAACATTTATTATTATCAATGTTTAAAATAGTTGTGTAGCAGTTTCATGCAATTTTATGCATGCTTGCTGAATAAAAGTATTAAATGCTTTCAAAACAAAAATTTTACTGATCCCAAACATTTGACTGGTATAGTGTATTCCTGTATGTTCACTGTTGGACATTTTTAAATTAAAATAAAGATTTGAAAGTGCAAAGTCTAAAAGCATGCACAGAGTTTACCACTGAACTGAGATCAACCTATAACCGCCCATCCATCTGGTCATATAAACTGCTGACCTGGCCTAGTAGAAATCTATGAACGCTTTCAACATTTTCAGCGTTTTGACTGAGGAAAATATTCCGACATCTTCCAAATGTATTTAAACAAGATAAAATGTGTAAAGCAACCGTACCATATTCCATTTATTAAATAAAAGCATAATCAAATCAGCCAAAATACTTAAAGGGGTCATATGATGCAATTAAAATTTTTCCTTTCTCTTTGGAGTGTTACAAGCTCTTGGTGCATAAAGAAGATCTGTAAAGTTGCAAAGACTAAAGTCTCAAATCCAAAGAGATATTCTTTATAAAAATTAAGAGTCAACCACACCTACCTAAAACGGCTCGTTCTAACACGCCCCGACATGTCTACGTCAATGTGGGAAGATTTGCATAACGGCGCCCAAATGTTCATGCAAAGAAAGAAGACGTAAATTTTATTCTCGCTGTACTATTGTTGTTGCCGCCATGTCATGAAGACGCTGCGTGTTTCGTTGTGAAAGCGAAACTACTTTGTTTGGCCTTCCAAAAGAGGACGATATCTGCTTCGTCATGCCTAGAGCTGATCCGTGCTGGTCGCTGAGGGAATCCATCAACTTCGTGCTGTGGCTCGCCGGATCGGCTTTCACCGTGGACAAAGCGGAGTCCAGCCCGGGGTCGTCACATGTGGTTGCCGCAAGCCCGCTCCTTCATCGAAACCACCGGCTGTGCCGTTCTCAAGCCCGCCGGCCGTTCTTCACTCTAGGCCGCCGGCCTCCACTCACTCTAGCCCGCTATGTGTGTTTTGTTGTGAAAGCAAAACTACTTTGTTTGGCCTTCCAAAAGAGGACAC
>NW_015506258.1:143916-147817 GCF_001515645.1 Sinocyclocheilus grahami | reverse complement strand
TTTTGTTGTGAAAGCAAAACTACTTTGTTTGGTCTTCCAAAAGAGGACACGACTAGAAATCAGTGGTTAAGTTGTATTTACAACACTGTTCCAGAACACTTCAACCCAAATATTCAGATGTGTGCAGCGCATTTTATGGAGGACTGTTTCCTGATCCTGGAAGAGCATACTACAATGCCGGCTGTTCTGACTCACATACTCTAAGTACGTTTTTTATATTTAAAGAATTTGCCACTGATGATTTAAACGCGAGTTTTGAGCAGTGTAGAGTAGCGCTTGTTGTTTGTCATTTCTCCGATCACAAATGCAGACACGGTTTTATGTTTACGCGGAGCAATGCAACGCAACGCATAAAAAGACAGTACAAGTCATTATAATCAGTAATTATGTCCCCACTGGATGCAACAAATGCCTCGTTTATAATGGGTTTTAATGTTTTTGTCTTGTCGCTCCGGCCAGACAGGGCATCACAGTATGGTAGGGGCGTAACATTTCCGTCACACGCTTGAGGTATACACAAGAAAAAATAATGTACAGTATGTGGAAAATAATGTGGTTTTTAACCTTAAACCGCATAAACACATTTCATTACACCAAATACACAAAATAATGTTATTTTTAGCAACATCATATGACCCCTTTAAGGAAACATGCAACCGATGAGTAGCCTATGTGTAAATCTTTGTGAATGACAGGCACTACAGTCTCAAATCCTCAAGCTTCCTGTGGAGCTCTGCAGGCACAGTTTCAGCGTGGGCCAGTAATGAGACACACTCCTGCTCATCTCACACACACACTCGTTCATATAGAGAAAAGACAGACTCTCTACCATTCAATTCCTCTGTCACTAAAGCACAAGACATTCAACCCCTTCACTGATTGAATCCATCTCTCTCAGCTACTCTGATTCTCATTTTTGCGATGTAACTGCTGAGAAACAATGAAACTCCTTTCCATCATCCCTCATTTTTTTGTATTGTCCCATCATACTGTCCTTCATTTTTCTCCCTTTCTTTGCACGTCCATCTTTCCCCATTTCTCTGTGCGCTCAAGTTTTACAGTTCTGTACCTCAAATCATCATGCAGTGAAAATGATCCACATTTTACTTTCAATAAATGGTCCTTTTGGATTGTTTCGCAGAAAGTTGAGTTCAGAAAGTTTCAGTACAGTACTTATTCATGGTATGATGAACTCTTATCTCTAGTGATGCACCGAAAGGAATTTTGTACCGAAACTGAAATTTAAGTTTTCATTTTGCCAAATATAAACTTTAATTAGCAATTAATCAAATTTATTTAATAATTAAAAAACTCAAATAAAACCTGAGCCATATGAAAACATTAAAATTGCACTAAGGCAGTTTTTATATCAACTTTTTAATTATTTACATTTACATTTATTCATTTAGCAGACGCTTTTATCCAAAGCGACTTACAAATGAGGACAATGGAAGCAATCAAAACTAACAAAACAGCAACAATATATAAGTGCAAATGACAAGTCTTGGTTAGCCTAACACAGTACATGTAGCAAGGTATTTTTTATTGTTTTTTAGTGGCTGTAATAAACACTTACTTTGCTTTCAAGACAGACATTAAATAATTAATAACTATAAAATAATAAATCTCTAGAGTAATTTTTTTTTCTAGTTGACTATCAAACTATGGGCATTGAATGCCTTTCCTGAGTTAAATGTAACATTATGTGGCATAATTACAAGCTGTTTTATTGGCATCTTTCCACTGTTTTTGTTTAAAAAATGATAAAATAGACTATCTAAATATAGACTAAATAGACTAAATGATAAAAGCTTAGACTTCGTTTAATATCAAAAGAGAAAAAAAGAACAACCCTTATGATTATTGGATGACAGGTGCTATACAAGTAATGTTTTTATAAATTAAAGTTTAGAATTTTTTTTTCATGCATCAACTGAAAACAGCATAGACTAAAATATCGAGTTTTTTATTTATTTTTGTTTTGTTTGTTTGCTGTTTCAGATGAATATTTTGCATCTGTGCATCACTGCTTCTCTCAAAATATCAAGGAAAATATGACGCATGGCCCATTCAAAGAATGGGTTTTATCACATATATATATATATATAATATATATTCAATGCAGGGCTGTACGTTAACTTTTTTTTCACATAGCACTGGTGCTACAGAGGTTGATAGTTTTGTAGCACAAGCCAAAAATTTGTAGCAAAAGTATAAAACGTCTGTTATCGTGTCTGAAAACAAACACAAGTAATGGAGTTCATCACTTAAACAGGCACTGATGTTCCATACAGAGCACAAAAAATACAAACCATCACAAAAATTGTTTTTAGACAAAGTTTTCTTAATTTGCTAAAAATGGAAGAGTGCAGAAATATAACACCTCTTACACCTTAACAAAATATAAAATAAAAAAGAATGTCAGACATTTAGGCCAAAGTGAGCAAAGACAAAAATCGTTGTCATTATGTTATCTTTGTTATTAGAAAATAAGAACAAAGATATACATTACAAATACACATAATATACAAAAAAAAAAACAGTGCTTTGTTTTTCAGGTACAGTATTTAGCAGTAACATTCAAGAAACTGAATGAACACATATTAAAATAAAACACTATATACACTAGCCTATATATCATAATTATACTTTTTCTGTGTTTTGTTGTTTTATTAACATTAAAAGAATAGTTCACCAAAAATGAAAATTCTGTCATCTGTCTTTCAATTCTGTCATAGTGTTTAATTTTTATACCATCATTTGCCAAAGTGAGCAAAGATAAAAATCTTTGTCATTATTTTATCTTTGTTATTAGAAAATAAGAACAAAGATATGCA
Organism: Sinocyclocheilus grahami; assembly: GCF_001515645.1. NCBI lineage: Eukaryota > Metazoa > Chordata > Actinopteri > Cypriniformes > Cyprinidae > Sinocyclocheilus > Sinocyclocheilus grahami. The sequence goes on along the minus strand of NW_015506258.1, from coordinate 144,980 downwards.
TTACAAATACACATAATATACAAAAAAAAAAACAGTGCTTTGTTTTTCAGGTACAGTATTTAGCAGTAACATTCAAGAAACTGAATGAACACATATTAAAATAAAACACTATATACACTAGCCTATATATCATCAATTATACTGACTGATGAAAAGTTCATCAGTCAGTTTTTCTGTGTTTTGTTGTTTTATTAACATTAAAAGAATAGTTCACCAAAAATGAAAATTCTGTCATCTGTCTTTCAATTCTGTCATAGTGTTTAATTTTTATACCATCATTTACTCAAGTTGTTTTAAACCTGAATTAGTTTATTTCGTCTGTTGAACATAAAAGTTATTTTTGAAGAATGTGGGTAACCAAGCAGTTGCTGGTATTTCCTATTGTAAAAGTCAGTTACTGTTTGGTTACTCACATTCTTCAAAATATCTTCTTTTGTGTTCAGCACAAGAAAGAAATTAATACAGGTTTGGGACAATTTGAGTGAGTAAATAATGACAGAAATTAAATTTTTTGGGTGAACTATCCCTTTAATGACAGTCGGCAGCATGTTTAGTACTGTCCCTTTAAGAGCTTCACGTGTTTCTCTCTCAACTGTTTACTTTCATTTTAGACAGTACCAACTGTGTTTATATGTAAACCTTGTGTGTTTTTGACAGCATTAGACGCGAAATCAATCAGACGCGAAAGACAACTTAGTCCAATAATCATGCGCGAAGAAACAATATTTCTTCAAAAGCAGATCGTGGAGACATTTTAATCGTTCATGATCAAAAATCGTCATATCGCACACCCCTAACTGCCAAGTATAATCAATCTCACACACACAAACAAGCACAACGAACTCACGTCACACTATTAAGCGGCTGTGTTATGAACATGCAAAACTGTATCGCACGTGTACTTACAGTGGTTAATTTGTTCATCGCACAGACCGTTTTTTTCCTAGCATGTGCGACATATACAGTGGTGTGAAAAAGTTTTTGCCCCCTTCCTGTTTTTTTAATTGTTTGCATATTTGTCACACTTAAAAGATTCAGATCATCAAACTAATTTTAATATTACA